>NC_086002.1:157500-210000 GCF_030014385.1 Trichomycterus rosablanca | reverse complement strand
TTCTGACTTTGCTGCAACAGTTTAGGGAAGGACCTTTCTTGTTCCAGCATGAGAGTCTCTATAAAGACCCAGAATGTCTGTTTGAACCCAGGGGGGTCTGAGTGGTCTGAGGGATTAAAGGGTTGAAGGTCACAGATATTTGTTTGTACATTTTAATGACCAATGAACTTAACTGTTCTGGACGGAGTCCTGACCCTGCTACAGATCTTTGGGATGAATTGGGAGGACAACCGTGAGCCAAGCCTTCAACACTGAACAGTCCTCGTGACCTCACTGCTGCTCCTGCAGCTCCTGCAGAAGTGGCTTCTTAGCATCAGAAAGGGACAGTGCTCTGGGCTGTTAATCGAAAGGTTGAGAGTTCGAATCCCAGCTCTGCTATACAGCCACTGTTGGGTCGCCTCTTGGCTCCAGGGGTGGCGTACAATGACTGACCCTGCACCCTGACCCTAAGTTCCAAACTATCTGGGATACATGGAAAGATAACGTCATCGTCCTGTACACGTCTATGTGTGTGTATGCAGAACGTTGTGTAGCTGGCGTCCCAATACTTTAGGCTTTGTGGTTCATCTCATGGTGCAGTGCTAGAACACAGAGGAATAAGAAGAGAAGATAAGGATGGAGATAACTCAGGACTGAGAGACGGAGCAGAAAAGATAAGAGAGGAGAATAAAGTCTGCATCAGGACCGGTCCCGTCTCAGCCGTGTTCTCATCCTGCCCTCTGGTGGTGGTCTGCAGTACTGCCCCCCCCCCCCCCCCCTTCCCCGGGCTCCCCTCTCCTTGGCTCACCTTGCCCGGGTGTGTTTACTTCTGCCTGATCCGGACTCAGATATTATTAAATCAGATCGATCGATCATTCCAGCCGGGATCCGTCACCAATCTCACAGCGCTCACTGTTTTTCTGATCCTGAAATGAATCGATTCGGTCGCTGATCAATCGGAACCTTCAGTTCAGCACACACACACACACACACGCCTCACACACACACACACTACACACACACACACACACACGCCTCACACACACACACACACACACGCCTCACACACACACACACTACACACACACACACACGCCTCACACACACACACACTACACACACACACGCCTCACACACACACACACGCCTCACACACACACACACACACACACACACACACACACCTCACACACACACACACACACACACACGCCTCACACACACACACACACACACACACACGCCTCACACACACACACACGCCTCACACACACACACACCTCACACACACACACACACTACACACACACACGCCTCACACACACACACACACACCTCACACACACACACTACACACACACACACACACACACACGCCTCACACACACACACACACTACACACACACACACCTCACACACACACACACACACACTACACACACACACACACCTCACACACACACACACCTCACACACTCATTATAAAACAATCAGTCCAACAGATGACGTTTATCCGATGGATGATGATGATGATGATGAGAATCAGATTCATCAGCGCGTGGAATCATTTAAAGCTTCGTGATTCGTCATGATGAGTTCACACACATTAGAGACGTGATTCGGTGAATTCGACTCCTCAAACGATTCGCTTTTGATTCGGCGTCCATGTAAATAAGGCTAGTCTGACCTGCGTCTGTTAGAATCCACGTGGACTGTTCGACAAGCGACCAAACGTCCCCTACATGTAGCTCGAAACACGGGCTTCACTGTCCACAATCGAGCAAGCTTCACATAAACAAGCTGTACGTTTAGAGGCTGCTGGAAAAGCTTCTTAATTCATGACAGTTTGAAGCTCACTCGACTGTGGACGGTGTCACCTGTTCCATTTCAGCAGATCTGTTTCTCTGGGGTTCTTCCTGACCCTGGGTAAAGAGACTACTGTTCCTTGTGCCTTTCATTCTATTGAGCAGTAAGACTGACCCTATTTATTTGAGCACAGAGAAGTCAGCAGCTGTAGTCAATGATCATGCATTCATGCATTCACTGTCTGTTTTGCGTCTGCTGTATCCTGGTCAGGGTTGCGGTGGGTCTGATTCTCCTCTTCATGACGTGCTGTACATTTTCAACAGGAGACAGTTTCAATCAGGACTGGCGGCAGGACGGTCAAGCACACACACTCTATGTGTACAGTGTGTACAGAATGAGGCCTGGTGAAATAATCACAGCCGTCGCCTTGATGATCTCACTAAAATCCTAAAATACACCTCAGCATCAGTGGTACCTTCACACATGTGCAGGTCACCCATGTTGTGGGCACTGATGCCCCCCGTATCATGACTGTTGTTGCTTTTGCACCTTTCACTGATAACAGTCTGGATGGTTCCTTGTCATCTCTTCCATGAGGAACTCCCAACCGTTTTTCCCAAAATTAAGCTGAACCGTCGACTTATCGTGCCCACTGTGTTTCGGTCCATCTGAGATGAGCTCGGGCCCAGAGAACTCTGCAGCATTTTTGTGTAGAATTGATGTACGACTTTGTCTGTGTGTAATAGAGTTTTAGGTTACATTTCTTGATTCAGCGGCGAACTGTGTTAATTGATGACGGTTTTCTGAAGTGCTACTGAGTCCATGTGGTTGTATATATACAGTATATACAGTATATATATATATATATATATCAGTGGTGATTCCTCTAAGACTGTAAGTGAAGCTCAGCTTCCCCTAAAATGTCAAAAATTAAATGGTGAAATATGTACAGTTGTGTAACATTTCAGTGACTACAAATGTGTTAGAACACGTTCATCTGGAAGACGAGTTCGTTCAGAATCAGCTACTGATCACAAATCCACCGACTCCAACTTCTCATACATTCCCGGAGCGTCGATGCGTTTACCCGCAGAAGCTGAGCGTCTCTTCACTTCTATGGAGCTGTACATGGCTGGATTACTGACCGGGCCAGTGGGGCCAGCGCCCAGGGGCCCTTGAGGTCAGGGGGCCCCGGGGGGGCCCTGGCCCAAAACATTTTGCGATGCCTATCAACATTTATGATACAATATATTTTTATTTCCGAGGACCCTCCATTTTAAGGATCCTCTGACTATTAGGGACTTTGACCCCAGGGCCTCTTGGGGGCCCTAGTCATGCTTTTGGGGCCCCTAGCCATGCTTTTGGGCCCTAGCCATGCTTTTGGGCCCCTTATGAAAATGGATGAGGTGTTGTGGCACTGCTCTGACTTCGACTTCTGGCTGTTAGGGGTCCTAGGAAAGAGGGGGGCATATTTTTAGAGGGCCCTGGTTATGAGAGCCCCTACCAGGGGGCCCTAGAGAAGAGCAGGGTATACCATTAGAGGGCCCTTGATCACGAGGGCCCCTGCTATGGGGCCCTTGACTTCCATAGAAGTCGTTTACCATGGCTCCTTGACTTTCTAGGGACCTACAAACTACAACTCTTTGCCCAGGGGCCCAGACTATCCTTAATCCGTCCTTGGAGCTGCATGGAGGGTTTTTCATTGCTTCGAAACTCGCCGGTCATTGGATAAATGCCTCGATTTTGTCCCGGCCCCGGACGCCGAGCGTCTTTGGGGGTGAACGGAGCCGTGGGCGGGTCTGGACGCGGAGCTTCTGCAAGATGATTGGAGGATCGGTCGAAAGGCTGAATCCCGTTTTGATTGACAGCTATTTTGATCTCTACACGTCACTTAATCACTGGGAGCTTCAGTCCCATCGCAGATTTTGCGAGTGAAGTCGAAAGACAAACTGGAACCCATTTCAGGCCATTTTCTTGAAGAGGAACGGAGAGCAGAATTTATGTATAAATAAACTGACAAATTTTATGATGTAAGCCGACAATGAGCTTCCCCTGTTTGAAAGACCAGCAGCCACCACTGATGTACAGTGTATCACAAAAGTAAGTACACCCCTCACATTTCTGCAGATATTTCATTATATCTTTTCATGGGACAACACTATAGACATGAAACTTGGATATAATTTAGAGTAGTCAGTGTACAGCTTGTATAGCAGTGTAGATTTACTGTCTTCTGAAAATAACTCAACACACAGCCATTAATGTCTAAATAGCTGCAACATAAGTGAGTACACCCCACAGTGAACATGTCCAAATTGTGCCCAAATGTGTCGTCGTCCCTCCCTGGTGTCATGTGTCAAGGTCCCAGGTGTAAATGGGGAGCAGGGCTGTTAAATTTGGTGTTTTGGGTACAATTCTCTCATACTGGCCACTGGATATTCAACATGGCACCTCATGGCAAAGAACTCTCTGAGGATGTGAGAAATAGAATTGTTGCTCTCCACAAAGATGGCCTGGGCTATAAGAAGATTGCTAACACCCTGAAACTGAGCTACAGCATGGTGGCCAAGGTCATACAGCGGTTTTCCAGGACAGGTTCCACTCGGAACAGGCTTCACCAGGGTCGACCGAAGAAGTCGAGTCCACGTGTTCGGCGTCATATCCAGAGGTTGGCTTTAAAAAATAGACACATGAGTGCTGCCAGCATTGCTGCAGAGGTTGAAGACGTGGGAGGTCAGCCTGTCAGTGCTCAGACCATACGCCGCACACTGCATCAACTCGGTCTGCATGGTCGTCATCCCAGAAGGAAGCTGACGCACAAGAAAGCCCGCAAACAGTTTGCTGAAGACAAGCAGTCCAAGAACATGGATTACTGGAATGCCCTGTGGTCTGACGAGACCAAGATAAACTTGTTTGGCTCAGATGGTGTCCAGCATGTGTGGCGGCGTGCTGGTGAGAAGTACCAAGACAACTGTATCTTGCCTACAGTCAAGCATGGTGGTGGTAGCATCATGGTCTTGGGCTGCATGAGTGTTGCCGGCACTGGGGAGCTGCGGTTCATTGAGGGAAACATGAATTCCAACATGTACTGTGACATTCTGAAACAGAGCATGATCCCCTCCCTTCGAAAACTGGGCCTCATGGCAGTTTTCCAACAGGATAACGACCCCAAACACAACCTCCAAGATGACAACTGCCTTGCTGAGGAAGCTGAAGGTAAAGGTGATGGACTAAACCCAATTGAGCACCTGTGGCACATCCTCAAGTGGAAGGTGGAGGAGTTCAAGGTGTCTAACATCCACCAGCTCCGTGATGTCATCATGGAGGAGTGGAAGAGGATTCCAGTAGCAACCTGTGCAGCTCTGGTGAATTCCATGCCCAGGAGGGTTAAGGCAGTGCTGGATAATAATGGTGGTCACACAAAATATTGACACTTTGGGCACAATTTGGACATGTTCACTGTGGGGTGTACTCACTTATGTTGCAGCTATTTAGACATTAATGGCTGTGTGTTGAGTTATTTTCAGAAGACAGTAAATCTACACTGCTATACAAGCTGTACACTGACTACTCTAAGTTATATCCAAGTTTCATGTCTATAGTGTTGACCCATGAAAAGATATAATAAAATATTTGCAGAAATGTGAGGGGTGTACTTACTTTTGTGATACACTGTATATATATTGCAGTAGCCTGATGTCTAAGAGCTCAAGGGTCACAAACATTCAGCAATGGTTTCCGTTCCTGCTCTACACAGAGATCTCACCGTGTTCTCTAAATCTGTTCACAATATTCTGTACAGTAGATGGTAAAACACTAAATTATTTACAATCTTGCATTGAGAAATGTTCTTTTTTGAACTGACTGACGAGTCTCTCCTGAAGTTTGGAACACAGTGGTGAGCCTTCATTACTTGTACAGACTGATACTTTCTAACATCAGTCCAGTCAATCAATAATCATTATTTTACTTTACTATTTTTATTGACCGTTTTATCCTGGTCAAGGTTGCGGCGAGTCCTGGCAGGAACACTGTGGACAGGGCGCCAATCCATGCCAGAGCTTTGGAACATTCATATCTGAGTAAATAAATAAGATGTTAAAATGCCATGTCATAAACTAAAATGTAAAAAGAAACCACACTATTCAGCACAGCCGGCTGTGTTTGGTGATAAACACCTCCCAAACATGCCAGTAGTTGGATTGGTAACTGGATTTTGTTTGGATTAGTTATAAAACCATTCGCTTTTGCTAAAAATCAGTGATCACGTGGTGAATGAAGCAGCTCTGGTGCTATACTGTGTATCACAGCACCACAATGAATTTGAATGTAACCTGTATTACAGATGGATGGCACAGTGTTGGTGCATTTTTAAGTCCTGCGCTCCTAGGTTCGATCCTGGCCTCCTGTTATTATGAGATTTGGCATGTTCTGCCATGTCTGTATTGGTTTTCTTTGGGTATCCTGTTTTCTAAAAACATGCAGAGGGTGGATTGGCTGCTCTAAATGACATTTTGTAATTGAATGACTGTTTGAAGAGGTCACTGAAGATAAATGAATACAAAAATTGCAGAATAAAGCGTCCAAATAATTAATGAATCGAATGAATCAAATTGTTCATTTCTAATTAAATTCACTTTGAGTTTAAAGGTTGATTCAGTGAATCGATTCAGGAGTCTATTCAGCTGCTCTGGTGTAAATGAAATCACCACCACGAGATGGCAGCACGATGATGGGTAATCTAATGTACAGTACAGTTTTATACAGTAAATTAAAGTTGGATTGCACTGTGGTTGAACTGATTGTGTTGGTGCTGCACAGTTCTAAAGCCCTAGGGGCCTAGGTTCGATCCAAGCCTTCAGTTACTGGTTCTGTAGTCTGACATGTTCTTGTCCATGTGGGTTTTCTCCAAGCACTGAGGGTTCCTTTCACATCCTGAAGAGAATGCCAGGGTCTATGGTTTAATTCCCACATACCATTACTGTCTACATGGAGTTTGGCATGTTCTCTCGGTTTCTTTGTGGGTTTCCTCAAATCTCCCAAATCATAAAGTGATTCAGGAGTTACTGATTCGCTTCGGGTGTAATATTGTTTATGACCACGAGGTGGCAGCAGAACAAAGGTTAATTAATTCTGATGGGCAACATGTATACAATGAATTATTTATTATACAGTATATATGCTTTACAATACATATACACCAGTTTGGGGAAGGGCCTTTTCTTTTCCAGCATGACAAAGCAAGGTCCATAAGGACATCGTCTGACAAGTTTGGTATGGAGGTCTGCACGGAACCCTGACCTCAACCCATTTCAGATAAACTGGAAACTTGACTGCGACCCTGACCAGGATAAAGCTGTGGTAAAGCCGACAACAAACGAATGAATTAATGATGGTATGAAGAATGAACAAAACAAGACGGAAGTAAATAAAATAAATGATAAATCATGGTCGGGGTCACAGGAGGTCCGGAGCCTACCTTTTAACACAGGCACAGATAAACGACCTGAACAAGGAGTCTCGTATAGGGCGACATTTCTTTACTTTATTATTGCAGCTGGTGGCTCGGTGGGTCGCACTGTCACCTCACAGCAGGAATGGGGTTCGATCCCCAGGTGGAGCGGTCCATGTTCTTTCTGTGTGGAGTTTTGCATGTTCTCCCCGTGTCTGTGTGGGTTTCCTCTGGGAGCTCCGGTTTCCTACTACAGTATAAAGTATGAATCTTGTGTAATGAGTAACTAGTTCCTGTCATGAGTGGAACCAAAGTGTAAAACATCACGTTACAATCCTAATAAACACATAAATTAATAAATAAATAATTTAATTAAATAACTAAATAAATCAATAAATAAAACAAAACATACACACATATAAGTGAAAAAAATGTCATGTAATAAATTTAAAACGTAAAAAACAAAAGCACAGCTTAACCCCTCCCATAACATGCCAGTAGATGGATTGGCTCCTGGATTTGTTTGGTTGAGCTCTAAAACTAAAACTTTTTGTTGGAAATCACTGATTTTTTCCTTTATTCGTCATATATACTTGTACACGTGTACAGCTTGTTTGTTCGGCGCCCCTGGAGCAGACAGGGTTAAGGGCCTTGCTCAGGGGCCCAACAGTGGCTGCATAGTAGAGCCTGGATTCGAACCGACAATCCTCTGCTGCTTTGATGCCATTTACATTTTCAGCATTTAGCGGACGCTTTTATCCAACAGTACTGTAACAGTACACTGTCCAGGCTATTAAGGGTTAAGGGCCTTGCTCAAGGGCCCAACAGTGGCAACCTGGCAGATGTGGGGTTTGAACCAGCGACCAGTACTAGTCCAGTACCCTAACCGCTAGGCTACATGTCCAGAGCCGCTGGTGAGTAGGGCTGCGTTCCAAACTGAGATGGAGCTGTAGGCGCCCTATGGAGTGCACTACTGAGGGGGTGCAGGGGTGATTTGGGACGCGCCCCTGGTATTTACTCTGAGAGGAAGTAGTTGTGTTATGTTAATGAGGGGGGAGGGAGGGGGGTGCAGGGTGTGGATCCACCCTCCATTCACCACATGCTCGCTTGGCGCCACTTTCTCACTCTTTACTACACAGAGGCACGCGGAGGAGCCGGAGCGCGGTGTGGTGGTGGTGGTGGTGCGGCGGTTCGGTCCCGGGTGAGGATCAGCCCCGGCCCCGGCGGTGAGCGGGTGAGTACCAGAGCGCCTCACGGTTCCAGTGACTAAGTGAGTGAACATGGTGGATGGGAACCCGTGCGCACGCGAGGGGGGGAACCTGCTGCTGCTGCTGCTCGCGCTGTTTTTGTGTTTGGTGCACGTGCTCCGAGTTCTCGCGCGCATTAAAGTCCGTCCGAGCGCGCGGGAGCCGCACACACACCGCGCGCGCGTTTAATTCCGTCCGCGTCGCGCGCCGCTCCGCTTCACTTTGTTGTTTTTTTTTGGGCACGCGAGCGGAACAAAGCGCACGCGGGGAACACTGTAGGCCGCGCGGACCACTCCTGCTACGCACCTTAGCAACCAGTGCTAGGCAACGCCGGGCTGCCTGCGCGCGCGCTCAGTGGATACATTTGAAAATTTAAACTCCGTGTCGGTTTAACGGTCGTTTATTCACCAGCAGCTGCATCAGTCCTGATCAAACCGTTACTGTTTATTCTGCTTAACTTCTCCTGCTAGCTATGTAGCATTAGCACTACAGTTAGCCACCCGAGCTACACTCATTTACCTATCCTTATATATATATATATCATTAATTCCATTTAAATCTCAATAAATAAACTATTTAAGTTTTATAACCGTGTTTAATCTGGTGGTGTTTGTTTCGGAACTGAGCCTGACTCGAGCCTCGATGTTTTCCTCCTTTGTGAAGTGGCTGTGTAGCTACCTAGCTAGCCAGCCTGCTAACTAGCATTAGCACTAGCTAGCCCCAGAACTGCCTCGTTTAGTCCTAACTAGCACTACAATTTGTCATAATTCTAGATTTAAAGCGTTTTAATCACTGTAATAATTTAGGGTGTTTATTTAATTTTATTTTCGCGTTACGTTGGAATAAAATCGAATAAAAAATAGCTAGCTAGTCTTGTCTTTAGCATTACTACCACAAGCCACTGGGTGTGAGTTATTTATAATTATATTAGTCCTTTAATTATAAATCACATCAATTAAATGCTCAAAGTTTTACATTTTGTACGAATTAAATCCTCTGTGAGGAATTAAAGCTTTATATAGTTTGCTATTCAGTTTTAGCATTAGCATTACTCACAAAGACTTAATAGCCATTGTTAACTATTTAAACGAATTAAAAATAAATAAAATGTATATTAAATGTTAAACTTGTCGGCTTGTGATTTTATGTCGATATTAAACATAAAATATTCACTTTAGTTTGAGTTTTTAGTAGTTTTGTGCTCATCCATGTTAGTGTGGAGTTTACTATATTTTCTTTAATTTAATGTTAATTTTAAGTTCATAACGAATAATTAATAAAATTATCGCTTGTTTAAAATGACACTTATTGTAGAGAATTCTAGACTGTGAGAATTTTAATTCAGTCAATAAAGGTTTTCTAGCATTACAATTGGCTAGTGGGTTCATTCTTATAACTTATACATATTTAAACCAAATTAAATTATTATAATTATTTTATATAAGTGTTATTTGTGGTTTCGTTGATTTCCCACTTTTGTTCTCATCTTTTACTAAGCCAGTTAGCATTACTTTTAGCCAGTTAGCATTACTTTTAGCCAGTTAGCATTAGCACATCCTTTTAAACAATGCTGTGAGTTTGCTGGATGTTTAATCAGAATGTTTAGTTTCAAAATGACATTTTAGTGATTTATCTTCTGCTCAGATACTGTAGGAGTGAGTTTAGTGAGCAGCATTTGATTTTCTCCTTGTTCAATATGCACTTATTAATTTAAACTGAACCTTTTTTATTGGTTCTGGTTTATCTGCAAAATATCAACACATGATAATTGGGAAACAGGATTTAATTCTCTAGTTTATCTTTAAATTAAGCACGAATAAGAACACTTTACAAAGTAGATCCCTGCACTAAAGACCTTATAAATATTATCTACAGGAAACCAGTTTCAAATATTAAACTCAAACCATAAAGTTAAAGCCACTTTAATTTAAATCTTCCACAAAATCATTAGTGTTTGAATGACTTTATTTAATAAATGTAGGTTTTTGTTATTCTAAAGTGATCAGAAACTTTCCACAGTTTAAGCGAATCCATGTAGCACTGACTAGAACACTGAGGTAATAAAAGTAAATAAACTTTAGTAGTTCCATACTTAAACTAGTGATCCAGAACTGTTTTACAGCGGTTTGTAGAAGGTTTCCTTCAGATGATTCAGTCCGGAGGAGTTTAAAAGTATTGGGACAGAAAACTATTGGTAGTTTGAATCTTTTTATTTTTCAGATCAGCTCCAAGAATACACCCAGGAAGACGAGTGGACGAAGTTATATACACGAGATGTAGAATAGGTCGTACAAAAATTACTAAGGAGACAGACCCCCAACATGTGATAGATCCCAAACACAACTCACAATAAAACATATTCTGATCGAATCCCCAAATACACCAGATAGAGACAATAGCTACACATACCTGGAACTATTAAGGAAACCCTCAACCAAGAAAACACTAGAACAATCCTAAACTTAAACACAACACTGATCATGTATCTAAAGTGGTGTAAAAAATCATAAATATTTTTTTTAGATTATCTAGTGTTCATTTCACAAAGCATGTTGGCATGTTTTCTCCCCATGTTGAGTAATATTTTCCCCTTAGTAATATTGCACTTAGTGCTCAAACATAACATGCGGAGGGTAGATTAGTTTTCTTAAATTGCCCCTAATGAGCCATTGGGCCGCTTCTCAGATTGAATTCCTACCTTACCCAAGGGTTTTGACTCAAGATCATGATGCAGCAAGAGTGTTTTCCCTCCTAATTTATTTAAAAAGGTGCATTTGTTCAACCCAGATTAGTAAAGAGGATTGAGGAGGCTGCATCACCTAAATAAATTACATTTCAAGAAGTTTCTCTACCACAAAATCTCTTTTTGAAGCGGATTTTCAAGAAAACCCAGTTTGTTCCACTTTGGTCACAGAACAGCAGCTTCAGAAATACGTGTTCATTACATGCGTATATAAACTTTTAACCTGCATTTATTTAAGTTATTTTTTAACATTTATTTTCAGCACTTGGGTGGGGTGGTGTGTTCTGCCCAGTACTGCAGAGATCTTAAATCTTAGATGTTAAATGTTTCATTACTGAAGCGCAAAGACGTTCAGACCTCGTTGATTAATTTGACTGTAATAATCAGTAAAATTTCTTTTGTTGTGCTGATCTAGGATCTGTGTTTCTCACTAAGCACTTTTATATTTTAGTTTTCAGTTCATTTTTATTGATTTCTGAGATTTCACTTCTATTTTAGGCTTTTTTATTTAGTTTTTTAGTTCTTCTTTTTTTAGTTATTTTTTACGAGTTATAGCCACTTAAATTTAAAACCGTGTGTTAAACAGAAGGTAATATTTTGATATAGTAGCTTAGTGGTATTTATGAAATTGATTGGGGGATAAATCCCGTTTCAGCGTTCCTCATTTTACCACGAGGAGCTTGTTGTCGTCCTTTTGCACATCTTGGTCTCAATCTAACGACTCTTCCTGGTGATAAAGCCCCTTAAATGTTGTAATTTTAGAGTTTTGTTCTTAAAGTCGCCTGTTTCTTTTTTTTATTATTTTAACAGTGGCTCTAAAACACTGGTTTTTATTTTGTATATTTTTGATGACCCTATTTGAACATGTGGTTTCCTTTTGTAGGTTCTCCTGGATCTCCTGGGTGCAGCAGCAGTTAGTCCTGGATGGAAGCTGAAGATGCTCGTGTGTTGCCAAAGTGCTTACAGTGCAGGTAGTGATGTTCCGAATCTACTGCAGTGGAGGCACTTCAAGCAGCACACCAGCGCGTTCACCCGGATACTGCCACCCCCCCACCCCCCAGTGCCATGCCCCGCTATGCTTTGCCTATGCTCTGTTCCTCTTATACTCCACTAACACTCTTCACCTCCTGAACGTTCTCCTTTACCAGCTCCTGCTCCTCACTGTGGAACGGCTTTGTGCTAAGGTGCATCTAGTGCAGATAGTGAAGTAGACTAGCACCTACTGCCCTAAGTGCTCCTTCTGGCATGAAGGGCTGTGCCGGGCGCCGCCAGATCGCCGCTGGTTATCGATTAGCGCTGGTTAGTTTTGGGTTTGTGCAGCTCTCGGCTAGTTTTGCATGGTTGCATTACAAGAAAAGAAGAGTTGTGCAAATCTATGCAAAACTGACGGCGGCCTGCTTCTGCTGCTGCTTCTTCTGCGACTGCTGGTCCTGCTGCTGGTTCTCCTGCTGCTCCTCAGGTCCCTCAGAGCTGCGTGGTGAGTTTAAGCAGGGCTAAAGTGCTTATAGTGCAGGTAGTGTTCCTAAAATCTACTGCAGTGTGAGCACTTCAAGTTCTGCTGGCTTCAAACCTGCTGTATGCTCTCGGACCAAACGCTTCATGATCAGGTGCATTATGGGTATTCAGTTGCATGAATTCTGCAAATCAGTTCATCAAAGTTCTATTTTCTTTGGTGGTTTCAATACAGACACACCAGTACACGTATATTTAAGTATATAATCATTCTTTTGTGCAGTAAAGCTAATAGATGCAGTTTGTTTTAATTGAATCAGTTTTTAGCATCTTAAACTGTATAAAAATAGAAATTTGACGTTTTTATTGATGCGTTTGTTGCTGAAGCTGCTTGTTTATGTAAAAAACCCAAAACATCCATCATGCATTAGTAAGAACACTTTTGCTGTCCCGGTGTTTTTGGTGTGTACCCTTGACCGTGTTGTAACTGGGCTGCTCTTGCTCAGTTTTGCTGGTTTGCATTCAGCTGGTCTGTAGAGTCGCTGTGCAAATCCATGCAAAACTGAGCACGGCAGCGACTGTTCCACTGAGCGGAGACGGCGTGGGTGATGTTCTAGTCCCCTCACTGTGCAGGTTGGGATTTGTGACAATGCTGTACGATTATATCAGGGCGTATTGCACTTGTCCCGGCCTGTACGTGAGCCGGGAGATTCCTGCACCGTGTTCAGTACTGATGTGAAATGAATAAAATACTGTGGTATCTGAATACTAACAACTTTGTTTCTGAGGTCTTATTTTCCTAAAGCTGTTCATTTAAACAAAGACAAAACAATAAATACATTTAATTTGAAAAGACAAATGGTTGCTGCCAGTTTTTGACCTCTGTCCATATACTTTTGGCCAAATAGTATATTTATATAAACAGGTTTTGTTTCCCTTTCATCACTTGTCTGAGATGTTCATAAATATTAATTTAAGTTGTAAAGTAGGGGTGCACAAACTTTCTTAAGGCTGTTCTTGTAGTTACAGCTTCACTTTACAGGTTACCACTCTGTCACAGGACAATGCACACTTGCCTGTAATTATGGGTAATTAGGAGCAGCTAATCCACCTTCTGCATGTTTTTGGGCAGTAGAAGGACATCAAAACAGCTCCAAGAATTGGGGTTTAATCATTTTGGAGCTTTCAATGAAGTGTATTCATTTACCAGTAGTAGGGTGGCTCGGTGGGTAGCACTGACGCCTCACAGCAAGAAGTTCCTGGGTTTGATCCCTGGGTGAAGCGTTCCGGGTTCTTTTTGTATGGAGTTTTGCATGTTTTCCACGTGTCTGTGTGGGTTTCCTCTTACAAGTTCAAAGACGTGCCAGTGAGGTGAACTGGAGATCTATTGTGTAAGCAGTAACTACCGTTCCTGTCATGATTGGAACCAAAGTGTAAAACATCACGTTATAATCCTAATAAATAAATATTATTAGTAGGCTTGCCCCCTAGGTGTGAATGTTTTATCCTGCGATATACTTGACACCCACCTCGATCCTGATCAGTAAAAACGCAATGTAGAAGTGTCAGCTTGTTGAACGATTGTGTTCTGGCTGCTGTAGCTCTTCATTGTGGCCACTAGATGGCAATACAGTCAATGCAATGTGGAATATAGACTGTACTGGGACCAGAACTGTACTGGATTAACTGGATCAGATCTGAGTGAATATGATCAATATGAGCTTTGGTTTGGTGTCTGATTGATTGGACTGATACTGGATCACACTGTGTTTTTAGCTTTTAATACATACTTTAAGCATAAAGCTGAATCTAATAAATACATTTAGTGAAATATCCATTAATCAGATTCTGATATTCTATATTTAATCATCATTAATAAATTAAATTGAAGCCACTATTCCATATCGGCTATGCTGTGTATTCAGGTGGTTATGGTGTAGAATCTGGTGCAGTGATGTAGATTATAGGAAACGATTTATAGTATCAAACACACACTAGTGGTGTGTGATGTTTTATTCATGCTGTGTTCCTGAGAGCTTCAGCAGAGAACAATCAACAAATACTGATCAATCACCACAAAAAACAGCATAAACACCACAAATACTGATCACCACAAAAAAACAGCATAAACACCACAAATACTGATCAATCACCACAACAAAACAGCATAAACACCACAAATACTGATCAATCACCACAACAAAACAGCATAAACACCACAAATACTGATCAATCACCACAACAAAACAGCATAAACACCACAAATACTGATCAATCACCACAAAAAAACAGCATAAACACCACAAATACTGATCAATCACCACAAAAAAACAGCATAAACACCACAAATACTGATCAATCACCACAACAAAACAGCATAAACACCACAAATACTGATCAATCACCACAACAAAACAGCATAAACACCACAAATACTGATCAATTACCTCAAAAACAGCATAAACACCACAAATACTGGTGGATGGACCCATTAAAACACTTAAACTGGTGTTAAAAGAACTAGTCTAGGTGACCGTGTAAGTGAAAGTCACTCAGACAGAACTGGTTTTAGGAGCACAATGGTTTTAGATCAAAAGTTCTTATAAATATCATGTAAAAAGAATTCGGAGTTTCGTTCCAACACTTTATTATAAACCAATTTTTACTGCAGGTTTTACTCTGAAAACTAGATTTTAATATCAGGCTATTATTTTAATATAATAGTAATATTAATACATTTATGAGAATGGAAATGTGTTCTTAATAAGGTTTAGTTAGTTTAGATGTGATTCTGTGTAGCTAGGCTGTAGCTGTGATTCACGTTAGCAAGGTCCATGTTTAGCATGTTTCTCTGTAGTGAGGTTGTAGTTTAGCTGTATTTTTCAGATTGGGAGCAGCTCTAAGTTTTATTACATTAACTTTTATTACATTACATTTTATTACATTAACTATTACATAACTAGACTTTTAATATTGAATCAAATAGCCGGTATTCGGTCTGAAAAAGAGTCGATTCGCCATCACAAGTCAGTCAAAACTAAGAGTCGTTTTTGGAGTCGATTCACACCTCAACAGCTCAGTGAAGGTGCCGCTGATTAGAATCAGCTGTGTTAAGTGTGGTCTCAGAGTCCTGCTGTATGCTACTTTAGCAGCGTTAGCTTTAGAAATGTTCAGGTAAATATTATAAATCCTTAATCATAAATAAATAAACAGATGAATGAAGCTTGTGGAATCAAATGTTGTTTAGATTCGAACCCTCGTTTCACTGGTGAGTTGATTCACTGGAATGAGTGAGTTTGGGTTTCTGATCAGTTAAATCATTTTATTACATTTAATTATTCAGTATTAATGATCTAAATCATGTTAGTATTCCAATAACCTGCTAATTACACCCAGTTTCATTCATTAGTTAATGAGTTCTGTTCTGTCTTAAATTAAAGTTGTGGCTGTTTGTTTTTCTGAGCTGTTTCATTTCTATAATAATTTTCTCTGGTCTTTACCATCCCAGATAGTAGGAGTCTTGTTCTTGTCTCTAATTTAGATAATATGGCTCTTGCTTTTGTTCCAGAAGGTATTAAGGTCTTTGTTTTGTTTTTTCTGGTTCAGATGGTTTTGGTCTGGTCTCAGACTTGGATGGTTTGGGTCTTGGTTCTGGGTTTTTTTGCTCACTGAATATTTTAAAAGTAAAAATATTAATAAAATAGAAAAGTGATGCAACTTAAATACTTTATTTAGTTTAAAACACTATACATATTCATTTTCACAGATATATGTTTTGAATAGAGCATCAGACACAGTTTGGCTCTGTACACATGGGTATGGCTAGCTGGAACAGGAAAGGATCTTCCCCAAACTGTTACCACAAAGTTTAAAGCATTTCATTAATATTTTATACCTGGTTGTATTCGCCTGTTATTAATAGGTGTGGTGGAAACATGTACACTAAATAAGGACGGTGTCCACATACTTTTGACCATATAGAGTATTTTTTCCTCTTCACTGCTTATATAAATGTTCATTCTTTTATTGATCTGTTGTCCACTTACTTCCATCAAGCCATTATCTCCAATCCTGCTCTCTCAGAGGTCCATCTCATCTCCTGATGGTCTCATCTATAGGAGGTTTGTTTTCAGTTCTGCTCAGTGAACTTCAGAATCTGGATCTGAGTTTAAAAACAAAGCTTGTAGCTTTTAATCTTATTGATTTTAGACCTGAATCTCGATCTGCTTTGTTTTTTACATCATCAAACCCTCCAGAATAAAGATTAGATGAAGATTTAGATCAGATTTGGATCAGATGAAGATTTAGATCAGATTTGGATCAGATGAAGATTTAGATCAGATTTGGATTAGACTGAACCACGTGGTGGATTAAAAATCTCTCTGATGTATTTAAATGATTTATAAGCTCAGATCAGATCATCTGTACATGAGCTCTGATCAGCTCCACATTTCCTCTTTATTCATTCATTAATAATAAAATAGGGTTAGAATTGAAGAGGAGCAACCCCCCCCCCCCCCCCCCCCCCCCACCCCCCCAGTGTAACCGCAGCCCTGATCAGCAGCTGCAGTTCTACTGTTTAGACTGATGGAGGCGCTCTGGTTATTCAGATCCGCTGTAAAACCTAATCTTATTACTTAAATTATCTTATTATTGTTATTATTATTATTTTGTAATGTTAATATTAATATTATTTATTCCTGACAGAAACAATCAAACAATCAAATACTGGTGGTAAGTTGTGACGTCACAATGTTTCATGACTCAGGAAATGAGTGATATTACAGTATATGATGAATATTAATAATAAATCATTATATAATATTGTGTATCTCAGGTGGTTTTGTGTTATTGTTATTATTTTATAGCTTTCTAGGCACATTTTAGAGAATTATTGGTGGTTACTAGGGTGTTGCTAAGTGATTTATACATTTTATTTAATAACTGACTGGTGTTGCTCCACCGTTATTATTTCCTTTATTGATTAAATTAATCGTTCTACCGGAATATTTGATCCTATTACACTTGTTCTGTTGAATCTGCTCCCTCTTACACATCTACCCTCGTCTGTACCCCCCAAACCCCCGCCTCCCAAATTGTTCCCTGGTGCCCCCATTCACTTCAGTAAAGCACAGACTTTATGTTGGCAGCACAAACAGTGCCGCAGGACAGAACCTCCT
The DNA here is from genome assembly GCF_030014385.1 of Trichomycterus rosablanca. Taxonomy (NCBI): domain Eukaryota; kingdom Metazoa; phylum Chordata; class Actinopteri; order Siluriformes; family Trichomycteridae; genus Trichomycterus; species Trichomycterus rosablanca. The sequence continues at coordinate 192,140 of NC_086002.1, read as the reverse complement.
CCTCATTACTATGCAGGTGGGATCGACTGGATTTGCATTTATCAATATTAATCAATACAAACCTGATTGAAAGTGTGCACACACACACACACACACACTCGTACACACACACACACACACACACACACACACACACACAGTAATAAATAATGGAAAGCTGTGGACACCTGTTTAGCAACATGTGCTATAAACTGATTCTCAGGTATCTGATTCTCTGGATCTTCTGGGTGGGATTAGTCCTGATCTCATCTTGGTTTCTGTTCGTATGGGTTCTGCTCTTGTCTCAGATAATATGAGTCTTGCCTTTGACCTGATTTAGGTGAAATGGCACTTGGTCTTGTCCAGGTAAGGTCCAGATTCTTTTCTCTGTCCTAGATAGTCGGGGTTCTGTCCTACACTCAGATGGTTTGGGTCTTGTCTCTAATTTAGATGAAACTGGTCTTGGTCTCAGAAGGTAAGGTCCTTGGTCCTTTTTCTGGTTCAGATGGTTTGGGTCTTGGTCTTGTCCCAAAAGGTCAGGCATTTGGTTCTTGTTCTTGTCTGTAATTTAGATGGTTTGGTTCTTATTTTTGTCCCACACTCGGATGCTTTGAGTCTTAGTCTTTGGTCTTATTTCAGACCATAGATGGTATGAGTCTTGTTCTTGTTGCTAATTAAATGCGTGGTCTTGTCCCAGGAGGTAAGGTCATTGGACACACTTGCATTTCAGTCTTGTTCGTGTTGCTAATTTAGATTAAATGGCCCTTGGTCTTTTCTCTGTTTTAGATGGTATGGGGTCTGGTCTTGTCTTTACCCTGTCTCAGATAGTATGAGTCTTGTCTCTAATTTAGGTGGTTTGTGTCTTGGTCTTATCTCTGACTAAGATGATTTGGGTCTTGGTTTTGTCTTTGATTTGGATGGTTAAGCCGGTATTGGTCTTCGTCTGGTCTCAGACTCGGATGGTTTGGGTGTTGGTCTGGTCTCAGACTTAGATGATTTAGGTCTTGGTCTTGTCTCTAATTTAGATGGTTTGGGTCTTTGTCTTGTTTCTGATTTGGATGGTTTGGGTCTTGTTCTTGTTGCTTATTTAGATGAGGTCTTTTCTTTGTCTTACATTTATATTTACATTTTCGAGATCCAAAGCGACTTACATTACAGTTACAGTATACAGTCTGAGCAACCAAGGGTTAGGGGCCTTGCTCAAGGGCCCAACAGAGCAACCTAGCAGTGGTGGGGCTCGAACCAGCAACCTTTGGATCACTAGTCCTGTGCCTTAACCACTAGGCTACAGCTTGTCTTAGATGGTATGAATCTTGATTCTTTTCGTCGTGGTCTCCTTGACGTCTGCTTGGTCTCCTCTTGGTACCACTCTTCTGTCACTCTTGTCTCTAACTCAGTTGGTTGGGTGTTGGCCTTGGTCTTGATTCTTCATTTGGTCTTGAGTTATGATTCCTTTCGTTGTGGTCTCCTTGACGTTCTCTCGGTCTCTCTTGGTACCTCTCTCCTGTCCCTCTTGTCTCCTCCTGGATGGTTTATTCTGGACTCTTTTCTGGTGTCTTTATTTACTCGCTCCCGTCGTTCCGTCCTCTCATTCTCTTCCCCTTTTTCCCGGGGTAAATAAATCAGCGGTTGAAGCTCCAGGTTTTTTGTGGTAATGGCCCGGTGGACGGGTCTCCCTCTCTGCAGGCTGCTGATACGGCTTTTTTTTTAACGCCAGTTCATCAAGCCGAGGGGGAAAAATGGCTGGCTGTTGTTTTTGCTGCTTTTTTATTGGATGTGTGTGACCGTAATGCACCGCTCCTGCTTTATATGCTTCATTTATTCTGCGGTGGGGTGATGTACCGGTAATCTATAGGCAGTTATGCCGCCCGGCACCGGCGGTAAAGAACCACCAGATTGAGCCGTTAAAGAAGAACGTTTTATTACATCCTGCCCCGAAAACCTCAAATATTTATATGAAGTTTGAGGTTAGCGGCTTCTCGGCGGGTAGTGCTGCCGCCTCACAGCGAGAAGGTCCTGGGTTCGATTCCCAGCTGGAGAAGTCTTGTGTGTTCGACACATGTGCAGTACCGACCGCACTGATCTCTGTTATCCCCCGTCTCTGTGCAGCGCCATCAATCAGCCAGCAGAGGGAGTAACTGCAGCAGTTATGAGGAAGCCCCTCCACCAGAGGGGAGACATGTGGAAAAAGAGAGAGACATGTAGACAGAGAGGGGAAGGCAGAATGGTGGTTAGACAGGTGGACAGACTGATGGACAGACAGGTGGACGGATTGATGGACAGAGAGGTGAATGGACTGGTGGACAGCCTGATGGACAGAAAGGTGGACAGACAGATGGCTGGACTGGTGGACAGACAAAAAGACAGACTGGTGGACAGAAGGACAGACAAAAAGACAGACTGGTGGACAGAAGGACAGACAAAAAGACAGACTGGTGGACAGTCTAATGGATGGACTGGTGGACAGACAAAAAGACAGACTGATGGACAGACAACAAGACAGACTAACAGATCATTTGATACTTGATTACTTTGATAGACTGTCAGGTGGCTCGGTGGGTAGCACTGTCCCCTCACAGCGAGAAGGTTCTGGGTTTGGTTCCCCGGCCGGGTGGCCCGAGTCCTTTTTGTGTGGAGTTTTACAGGTTCTCCCCGTGTCAGCGTGGGTTTCCTCCCACAGTACAAAGCTACTAGGAGTTGTGTGTATGTGTTTTGTGATGAACTGGGTGTTTCCTGCCTTTCGCCCAGTGAATCGGACCCACCGAGACCCTGGGACCTCCACCGGAGGGGGTTCCTCATACCTGCTGCAGTCACGCCCTCTGCTGGCTGATCGATGGCGCTGCACAGAGACCCTCGGAATCTTCCGATGACCTAAAACAACCCATTTTCAGCTTTAATCTCCATCACACCGGGAGTCACTGGGATTCAAACCCTCCACGTTTAATCTCCGGGGTTTATCCCGACTTTAATGTCCACTCTGCTGTCCGTTGTTCCTCCTAAAAGCTGCTGGAGGACATTTACCCCCCCGAGTGGTGCATATTTACACCTCTGCTGCTCCGTAATGGACGGGAAAAGCTCTTAATGCAGCTGGTGGAATTATTTATTCACATCTGCATTCGGCTTTAATCAGAGTTTATCTGTGTGTTAGCGGCTGATTCGGGATCAGACGTTCAGTTCATCAGTTCGGCCTGCTGGGGGCGCTGTGGACATTCAGAGCACCAGCACTCACGTCACACACGGTAGATTATTAGGTGGAGCAGCGGAGACCCGGGTTCGAATCTCAGCTGTGTTGTCATCCAGCCGGGCGTCTACACAGACACGTTTGGCTGTGTCTGAGTGGGTGAGTAGGCCGAAATATTGTGATGGATGGGTGCCCTTATGGCCAGCGTTTCCAGGTGGAACCGGATCCACTGCAACCCTGACCAGGATAAAGTGTTTTTCATTCATTCAGTGTCTGTTTTGCCACCGCTTTATTCTGGTCAGGGTCCCTGTGGGTCTTATTCACTGGGTGAAGATCAGGAAACGCCCCAGACAGGTTGCCAGTTCATCACTGCTGGAGGAAACCGGAGCACCCGGAGTAAACCCACACAGATATGGGGAGAACATGTAAAACTCCATACAGAAAGGACCCGGACCACTCCACCTGGGAATCGAACCCAGGACCTTCAGTGCTACCCACCGAGCCACCGTGCCACCCGACAGTCTACTGATGTAACAATACATACAGGAATAAAAATATTATTATATGATTATCTGTCTCTCTGCCCACCTGTCTGTCTACCAGTCTGTCCTTATGTTCATCAGTCTGTCCACCTGTCTTTTCAACACTGTCCATCTGTCTGTCCACCTGCATGTCCACCAGTCTGTTGTCTTTCCATCCACCTGTTTATCTGTATGTTTGTTAATCAGTCTGCCCATCTGTCTGTCCATTTGTCCATTCCTCTGTCCATCAGTCTGTCCATCAGTCTGTTCATCCACCCTTCTGTCCACCTGTCTGTCCATCTTTCTGTCCACCTGTCTGTCCAATCATCAGTCTGTCCTTCTGTTCACTTGTCTATCCATCAGTCTGTCCAACTGTCTGTTCCTCTGTCTGTCCTTTTGTCCACCTGTCTGTCCACTAGTTTGTCCATCCATCTGTCCACCTGTCTGTTATCTGTCTGTCTACCTGTCTATCCATTAATCTGCCCACCTGTTTGTCCACCAGTCTGTCTGTCCACCCATCTGTTTGCTGTTGTCTTTCCATCCACTTGTTTATCTGCATGTTTGTTCTCTCGGTCCACATGTCTTCCTCTCTCTACCTACATGTCTTTCTGTCTGTTTTCCCATCACTCTATATCTCTCTGCCCATTCGTCTGTCTGTCTTCCTGTTTTCGTTCCTCTGTCTGTCCATGTTTCCATCCATTTATTCATCTGTCTGTCTCCATTTATCTGCTGGACTTTTTTTTCCCTTTCATGGTGTGTGTGTGTGTGTGTGTATGTGTGTGTGTGTGTGTGTGTGTGTGTGTGTGTTCGTGTGTGTTCTCTAGTTTCAGATGTCTGACTGGTATTAAATCCACACATTTTGACCTGCAGACATGAGGTTAAACCTGAGAAATGTCCAGTTCACACACACACACACACACACACACACTTACACACACACACACCTCCCCAACACACACACACACACATTTACACAAACACACCTCCCCAACACACACACACTTACACACACACACACACACACCCTGAGTAAACTGTACCTGTGTTGGCAGGTGAGTCTCCGCTCCACATTGTGCTGCTGTCCGGAATATTAATGCCTCTCTCTGATGGAGGGACGGCAGCTCGTGGACCGAGGGGCCCGACAGGAACCGAGGGGACGTGGAAGCACCGAGATGGATGATAACGAGAGGACCGGCGGCCAAGGACACGAGGACACCGAACGGGAACGGAGACGACTAGGCGAGGAGAGGAATAAACGTGGGGACGGGGGAACGAGGACGTGTCGGGGTACGGGGACGAGGAGAGACGAGATGAACGATGGGAGAGAAGTGAAGGAGCGAGCAGAGGACGCGTGTGAGGGACGAGGACGGGAGGAACCGGAGCCAAAAATAAGGAGGCGAAGGGGACGAGGAGCTGGAGGTGAAGGACGTGATGATGGCCGGGAGCGAGAAGATAAGATGAGAGCAGAACGGAGAAAATAGGGGACAGACGACTCTCCAAACCATTAGGGAATCGGATATGACTAAACAGATTTTTGGGGGCTCTTTGGAACACATAAAATCAAAAAATCAATTTAGTCGTATCTGATTCCCTAATGGTGTTACACTTCCTCTCTACTGCTGCAGACCTCACTGACTAACACACGCCCCCTCTGACACGTGTGCAGTACGGACCGCTTCTTTCCCCCTGCACCAGGGTTCATACGGAGATCCGTATCGCGCACAGAGAGTCACGCACTGATCTCTGTTATCCCCCGTCTCTGTGCAGTGCCGTCGATCAGCCAGCAGAGGGAGTAACTGCAGCAGTTATTTAGAGTTATTTCCTTTATATGAGTGATGTATTACTCTTGTTAGTAACTGTTGTGGTGGTAATTAGAAGGGGCGTCTTAATACTTTTGACACAGTGTGGCTAAAAAGTCACTAATTAATGCACGAGAACGTGGATCCTGGGTTTGATTCGTGAGCCCGGATCTTAACCCTATACAACAGATTTGGGATGAATCGGAACTTTGATCATAAAGTATCAGCGTCCGACTCCCAAATTTCCACAGACACTACATCCTTTACAAAGCCGTCCCAGAGGAATGGAGACTGTTGTAGCCGCAGGCGCGGGCTCATCAGGTGTCGGAGAGGCTTATGCTCACGTGTCCACATACTTTTGGTTTAATTCATTATTACAGTAACATTCAGGTGTTTATATACAAGAATTCAGTATAAAAAGAGTCAGAGGTGAAACAGCAGCTAAAACAACACACATATGAACAAACGATTCACTGAATCACTGAATCATTAAACCACTTCATTGTTAAATCCCTGAATCGTTGAATCACAATCATTAAATCATTGAATCATTGAATCACTGAATCGTTAAATCACTGACTCATTAAATCATTGAATCGTTAAATCACTGAGTCATTGAATTACTGAATCGTTAAATCACTGAGTCATTGAATTACTGAATTGTTAAATCAGTGAATCACTGAATCGTTAAATCACTGAGTCATTGAATTACTGAATTGTTAAATCAGTGAATCACTGAATCGTTAAATTGCTGAATCATTAAATCACTGAATTGTTGAATCACTGAATCGTTGAGTCATTTAAACCTTTATATCTCTGAATCATTAAATCACTAAATCTTGAAATTATTGAATCTTTAAATCATTGAATCACTGAATCTTTAAATCACTGAATCATTAAATCACTGAATGGTTAAATCACTGAGTCACTGAATTACTGAATTGTTAAATCAGTGAATCACTGAATTGTTAAATCACTGAATCATTAAATCACTGAATCGTTAAATCACTGAGTCATTGAATTACTGAATTGTTAAATCAGTGAATCACTGAATCGTTAAATCACTGAGTCATTGAATTACTGAATTTTTAAATCAGTGAATTATTGAATCATTGAATTATTGAATAACTGATTTGTTAAATCACTGAATCATTAAATGGCAGGTGTAGCCTAGCGGTTAAGGTACTGGACTAGTAATCTGAAGGTCGACGGTTCAAGCCCCACCACTGCCAGGTTGTTACTGTTGGGCCCTTGAGCGAGGCCCTTAACCCTCAATTGCTCAGACTGTATTCTGTCACTGTACTGTAAGTCACTTTGGATAAAAGTGTCGCTAAATGCCGAAAATGTAAATATAAATGTTGAATCACTGAATCATTAAATAAGTGGTAGCTCAGTGATTAAAGTACTGGACTAGTAATCAGAAGGTTGCCGGTTCAAGGCCCAACATCGCTAAATTGCCACTGTTGGGCCCCTGACCGAGGCCCCTAACCCTCAACTGCTCAAATCGTGTTCAGTCGTAACTGTAAGTCACTTTGGAGAAAAACGCCAAATTATGTAAATGTAACTGAATCACTAAATTGAATCACTGAGTCATTTCCCGGTGAGTCATTAATCTCAGTATGACTCTCTGGACCTCGCTGAGGTTCTGGGTGATGAATGTTCTCAGCGCGCTGCAGCTCCCAAAGCTAATCTCACTCACACATCCCACAGGAAGCTCGTCCACCACTTCCTGTTAGCATGCTAATTCAGAAACGCGCTGCAGTCCGATAATCCCCGAGTCCGTGTTTCCTTCACCTAACAGCCGGAGGAGAAGATTTCAGCGGTCTGATCTCCCTGATCTGTCTCGTTAGCGTTAATCGCTGCTTAATCGCATCCAAAACGCCAACTGTACATGATTAGCATGACTAGTGCTGGAGCAGGAAATCACACCGGCTGTTTAATCCAGGTGAAGCGGCGAGCGGTGGGTGAAGCGCCGCACCGGAAAAAGAACCAACAAAAAGATCAGCAGTGCAGAATGTGACAAAAGTATTTGGACGCCTGAGCGTTCTGCATTACAACGGACTGACCTCTGTGTGACCTTTTCTTCTGAGAAGCTTCTCACAAGTGGGTCTGTGTGTGGGAATTTGTGCCTGACAGTATCTATACAACTGAGCGCTGATCGATCAGTCGCTGTTCCGGTTCCTCCCAGAGCTGTTGAGTGGGGCTGAGCTCAGGACTCTGTGCAGCTTTCCTTCACGTCTTTATAGAGCTCAGTCATGCTGGAACAGGAGAGGACCTTCCCTAAACTGTTACTGCAAATCCAGAAAAATGTCATTTATTACACCTGTTAGTGACTGTTGTGGCTGAAACTCTTGAATTCAGGATGTTTATTTAGAACATAATCGGAAGCAGGCTCGAACCTTGAGGGACATCGCACTTTAGCTGCCTCCTCAAGTTCTCCTGTCGTCTACTGGAATTCAAAGAGGTGACTTCGATCTGAGCCTACGTCATGTAGGTAAGACCATGCCGGGACAGGAAAGGACCTTCCCAGACTGAGGAATTCTGCCTCCGGTGGCTACACGAGGAACTACAGCAGCAGATAGATGCTAATCACGAGCTTAGCCTGTTAGCACAAGAGTCTGCCATGCTTTTATTTGTGAGCAGTGGGAGGAGTTAAGGGAGGAATGTAAACAAAGCAGCGAGGCTTTGTGTGGACACGTGAGCATGAGCCTCTCCGACACCTGATGAGCCCGCGCCTGCGGCTACAACAGTCTCTATTCCTCTGGGACGGCTTTGTAAAGGATGTAGTGTCTGTGGAAATTTGGGAGTCGGACGCTGATACTTTATGATCAAAGTTCCGATTCATCCCAAATCTGTTGTATAGGGTTAAGATCCGGGCTCACGAATCAAACCCAGGATCCACGTTCTCGTGCACCCCCAACAAACCCCCCCCCCCCCCCGCGCTCGCCGTGATCGTTTATTCAGCGTCTGCCACTGCAGATGCTAATTCCTTTAGCTTTAGCGCTAAACAATCATGTTGGGTTCTGCGCGTGTGATCATTAGCATATTATTAAAAATCAGATTAGCATAACGAACCAGGTTCTGATGTTTCTACATGAAGCTTCATTAACATTTTTATTAGCTGCGTGTGGATTAGCGCGCGCTCCCGTTCCGTATCGTAGCGAGCGCGCGGCGTGCTGACGTTCTCGGTTCTGTGATTAACGCGAGCTCGGGGAGAATTTAAACGCTCACGCCGACCCGCTACGTTCACACGCCGTTTAATAACGTCCAGGATACAAACGTTCTACAGAGAGCGAAATCACGCTAAACACGCGGGACGTGATTAAACCAGCGCTAATTAAAGAGCAGCGCTGTTTGTGTAGCCTAAACACACTGGTTTATACACAGCGTATACGCTAAAGCCTCAATTAGCTAATTACACATCAGGATCCTTTAATCTCGTTACCGCCGCTGGTTAATTAGCTTTAAAATGGATGATGTTTTTATTCTGATGCTAGTTTGTCTGTTAGCGCATCACAACATTACAGAAGCGCTATAGCCACGGCTAACATGCGGCTAAACTTCATTCTGGGTTAGCCTAGCAATGCTAATATCAGACTGACCTGTCCCAAACCTCATCCACCCGACACTGGACCTGTCCCCCATCACACACCTTAATCACGTCCCACAGTGATGCAGCGGTGCATTCTGGATATTTTATGGATTCATTAAACGTTCCCCGGTGTGGTTTCAGTCTGGACGATGGCCCGGGCGTGGTATATCGGGCACATAAAGGTCCTTCATGCCACCTCCATCACGCAAAGACAAACCTGGGAACCTGTGGTTACCATGGATACAGTGATGACACCAGCGCTGGTTATTAGCGGCTGAATCTCGTCCTCAAACGCTGTTTGTTTATGCATAGAATTTCTGCTCGGCCATATTTATTTAGATTTATGAAAATGAGCCGGTGGTGAAAGGACGCCAGCCCGTCTTCATCCTCGCTTCATCCTCGCTTCATCCTCGCTTCATGTAAAGAGGAGAGTTCAGACGCTTCTGAAAACCAAACCGTACGTCCGAGAGAAACGAGACGAAGCTCAGAGTCATCCAGAACCAGGAGGGTCCACGGAATTCTGCTGCTGTCCACGGTCTGGGCCCTCAGAGGTGTCCTCCACCGAGAGACCACCACTGTTCTCTTGGTATACCACCACTGACTGTTCTCTTCATACTCCACTATTATTCTCTTGATATTTCTCCACTGTTCTTTTGCTAGTCGACTGCTGTTCCCTTGGCATTTCACTGCTGTTCTGGTAGTCTTGGTTATACCACCACTGCTCTCTTGATATTCTATCTAACCTGTCCTGGTATTCCACCACTGACTGTTCTCTTGGTTTTTTCACCCCCACTGTTTTTTGGGTATACCACCACCCCTGTTTTTCTTGCTGTCCCGCCGCTGTTCTCTTGGTATCTGGCCAGCGTTCCTCACTTCTGGTTTATTGGAACGTCTGCTGTGAACAGAAGGTGCGGTTTGCTGACTAGCGTGCTAATATCCATTTTTAGCTGAGTTGGCTTGATGAATTTGCTCGGTCTGGATGAAGTGAGGGAACGATACGGCGGAGACGATAAATCCTGGTGTAACGTTCCGGGGTCGACGTTCCTACACTGTTCAGTGCAATAGTGTCGTGGAAAATGTGGTGAGAACGCAAAAGAAGTCAAACGTAGCGACGGACCGGATTAAAGAAGATTTATTACATTATTAAAACACAGTCGTGGGTTCTTACAGCAGTACGTGAGATGAGGAATAAAGAACAGAACTGTGGGCCTCCTGTTATACCGCTCTAGTCACACATCACGGTTTAACACTTAGGTGTTGGACTTTGGGACCTCCATTCTGTGCTAACTGTTGTTTCTTATCTGCTTATAACATTCTACAGCAGCTTAACCTTAGACCTGTTGCACATCCAATCCTTCTTTAACCACGAGGTACAAATTCCCAGACACACAGTCCAAAATCCTCCCACCATGAACGGGAGGTGACTCCAGATTATCGTCCTCACTTACAACCCGTGGTCGGGCGTCCACATATTTTTGGCCATATAGTGTAAAAAGTGGATAAACAAACCAGGACAGTACCTGGACGATACTAAAGTGTTACCAGGACGTTACCAGGACGTTACCAGGACGTTACCAGGATGCACCTGCAAGGCTTGAATGCAGCATCACACTAATACTCAGTTACACTAAAGCATTAAATGTAATCTGTTTTGTATCAGGCGCCGCGTGGATCTTGTTGCTAGGTTGATCTTTGCCGTGTCCGGCGCGGCGGTGTGGTGCGGTGGTGCCGCGGTGGTGCCGCGGTGCGCGTGAGCTCTGCGCAGGTTAAATCAGGTGATTAGCATTCAGACGGCGTCCACATTAAACCTGCTGTAATTTAGCTGGAGCTGAACTTAATGAAGCTGATCTGCAGTTCCTCATGCTGGACTGGAACCAGAACTCTCCAATTACAGAGTCTCTGGAGGACCAGAACTAAACCACAACAGAACCAGAACTAAACCCAGTCCGGGCGGTACAACAGAACCAGAACTAAACCCAGTCCGGCCGTTTATAACCTGGTATAAGTTATATAGCGTTATGATCCTGCGTGTGGCCCTCACCGTCTCACCGCCCCGGCGTCCCGCTGCGTCCCGCTGCTCCTGAACCAATTATAAATCAAAATAAATGAACCCGCCGTGTTCGTGTCTCCCGCGGCGTAAACATTTAATAAACCGCGTTAGCTTGTTAGTGTGGACGAGATCAGAGAGGAAAACGCCGCTGTTAGCGCGTGTGAGGGAGAGAAGAAGAAACGAACGGCGGGATAACGGAGCCACGACGCTCCCCACAAACACACGGCTGAACCGCTAACACAACCTCAGCGCCGGCGCTAAATTAAACGTTACAGCACGTTTTATCATTAGCATTCTGATGCTGTAATGAAACCGTTAGCGGCCGGCGGCTCTCTCGCTCCCCCGTTTGTTTACTCTCTGTGGATTCATTTACATTCCTGCTCTTGTAAAGGAGCAGCGACTGAGCCGGGGCGCTGAGGGAAAGCTAACAAACGTAAACATGCACACGCATGAGGTGGAGGAGCTGTGAGGAACCACGAGGAACTGCAAGGAACCATGAGAAACCGCTAACACACCCTCGGCGCCGGCGTGTGTGTATAGGTGTGTGTGTGTATAGGTGTGTGTGTGTATATGTGTGTGTGTGTAGGTGTGTGTGTATAGGTGTGTGTAGGTGTGTGTGTATAGGTGTGTGTGTGTGTGTGTGTATATGTGAATACGTGTGTTTGTACGAGTGTATGTGGGTTTGTGTGTGTATGTGTATGTATGTGTGTATATAGGTGTGTGTGTGTATGGGTTTGTATATAAGAGTGTATGTGTGTATACAGTGTATCACAAAAGTGAGTACACCCCTCACATTTCTGCAAATATTTTATTATATCTTTTCATGGGACAACACTATAGACATGAAACTTGGATATAACTTAGAGTAGTCAGTGTACAGCTTGTATAGCAGTGTAGATTTACTGTCTTCTGAAAATAACTCAACACACAGCCATTAATGTCTAAATAGCTGCAACATAAGTGAGTACACCCCACAGTGAACATGTCCAAATTGTGCCCAAATGTGTCGTTGTCCCTCCCTGGTGTCATGTGTCAAGGTCCCAGGTGTAAATGGGGAGCAGGGCTGTTAAATTTGGTGTTTTGGGTACAATTCTCTCATACTGGCCACTGGATATTCAACATGGCACCTCATGGCAAAGAACTCTCTGAGGATGTGAGAAATAGAATTGTTGCTCTCCACAAAGATGGCCTGGGCTATAAGAAGATTGCTAACACCCTGAAACTGAGCTACAGCATGGTGGCCAAGGTCATACAGCGGTTTTCCAGGACAGGTTCCACTCGGAACAGGCTTCACCAGGGTCGACCGAAGAAGTCGAGTCCACGTGTTCGGCGTCATATCCAGAGGTTGGCTTTAAAAAATAGACACATGAGTGCTGCCAGCATTGCTGCAGAGGTTGAAGACGTGGGAGGTCAGCCTGTCAGTGCTCAGACCATACGCCGCACACTGCATCAACTCGGTCTGCATGGTCGTCATCCCAGAAGGAAGCTGACGCACAAGAAAGCCCGCAAACAGTTTGCTGAAAACAAGCAGTCCAAGAACATGGATTACTGGAATGCCCTGTGGTCTGACGAGACCAAGATAAACTCGTTTGGCTCAGATGGTGTCCAGCATGTGTGGCGGCGCCCTGGTGAGAAGTACCAAGACAACTGTATCTTGCCTACAGTCGAGCATGGTGGTGGTAGCATCATGGTCTTGGGCTGCATGAGTGTTGCTGGCACTGGGGAGCTGCAGTTCATTGAGGGAAACATGAATTCCAACATGTACTGTGACATTCTGAAACAGAGCATGATCCCCTCCCTTCGAAAACTGGGCCTCATGGCAGTTTTCCAACAGAATAACGACCCCAAACACAACCTCCAAGATGACAACTGCCTTGCTGAGGAAGCTGAAGGTAAAGGTGATGGACTAAACCCAATTGAGCACCTGTGGCGCATCCTCAAGTGGAAGGTGGAGGAGTTCAAGGTGTCTAACATCCACCAGCTCCGTGATGTCATCATGGAGGAGTGGAAGAGGATTCCAGTAGCAACCTGTGCAGCTCTGGTGAATTCCATGCCCAGGAGGGTTAAGGCAGTGCTGGATAATAATGGTGGTCACACAAAATATTGACACTTTGGGCACAATTTGGACATGTTCACTGTGGGGTGTACTCACTTATGTTGCAGCTATTTAGACATTAATGGCTGTGTGTTGAGTTATTTTCAGAAGACAGTAAATCTACACTGCTATACAAGCTGTACACTGACTACTCTAAGTTATATCCAAGTTTCATGTCTATAGTGTTGTCCCATGAAAAGATATAATGAAATATTTGCAGAAATGTGAGGGGTGTACTTACTTTTGTGATACACTGTGTGTGTGTGTGTGTGTGTGTGTGTGTGTGTGTGTGTGTGTGTGTGTGTGTGTGTGTGTGTGTGTGTGTGTGTGAGGATGGAGAGAAATCTAAAATTGAGAGACGGTACAAAAAGGGCACGTCCAGCACCGCCCAGACAAATGGATGTCTGCAGTCGCATCGATTCTCACACACACACTCTCTCTCTCTCTCTCTCTCTCTCTCTCTCTCTCTCTCTCTCTCTCTGACACACACACTCTTTCACACACACACACACACTCTTTCACATATACACACACATACACACACTCTCACACACACAGCACTCGTCCGTCTCGGCTCTCTGGAGGAGCTTTAGGTGCAGGTACATTAACCCGAATAAACCAGGGACGAGGAGAAAACCTACACACCAGTCCCTGAGTCCCGAATCTACACCCACGCTACCCAGAACAGGACTCGGGCGTGTCCACCATCTGTTCACCCTCAGTACAGTGTTTACCTCTGGGTCATTCATCCATCAATCCATCCGATCATGTATTCGTTTTACTGAACCACTGCATTCAGGTAAATCAATCACAGGGCAGCAGAAGCCAATCCACCTTCTGCATGTTTAACTGAAGAAGATACAAATAGACGCCCCTTAGAGACCAATTCCAGCTCCCTGGGACCCACTTTTACAGGCTGCACCACTGTTCTGTCCTGCTGCAAAAACTGATATACAGTGTACACTTCAAGCAATTCAGGGTTAAGGGCCTCGCTCAGGGGCCCAACAGTCACAACTTGTCATTTGTTGGGCTTGAACTGATGACCTTCTGATTGCTTGCCCAGTACTTTAACCACTGAGCTGCTCTCTGGAAGAGCGTTCTATGAGAAGTCCTGGCTCTGTCAGCGTTCCGATTCATTCCAGAGTCGAGGCTCTGTTCATCAGGCTGATCCTCATGAAGCTCGCTTTACACATTTCCAGTAAAGAGCCTTCCCCAGTGTGTTTCCACAAAGCAGATGCTCCGAGGCTCCTGACACGCCCGCGGTCGCGGGTTAAAAGCTAGCGTGAGTGTATAAAGTGTGGAGCTCTTGTGTTCGCTCCGTTAATGAGAGCGTCCTGGTTCCAGTCCAGCATGAAGAGCTGCAGACGGGGTTCATTAACTCTGGATAGAGCTAGCAGCACAGAATTACCGCCGCTCCGTAACCAACATGTCCTGAATGCTAATGAGCTCGCCGCACCCACGCGCGCGCGGACGCAATTAAAATAATAATTAACCTTCAGCATCCAAACTAACTCGTCGTTAAGAGATAAAACTGTGATGTTCCGGGTTTACGACCGGCTGCGTCCCAAACCGCTCGACGCTCGGGCTGGGGATTGAAGGAGCCAACCTGAATCTGACTAGTGCGGAAACTCTTGTCCATCTGTGAAATATGGTGGTGGTAGCATCCTGTGTTAGAGATGTATTGTTGCAGCAAAGACTGTCAGTCAGATTAGAGCTGTGCAGTGCCATCCATCAGCCAGTAGAGGGCATAATTAAAAACCAGGAAACTGACCTCACCCCCATTCAACAGCTCTGGGATGAACCGGAACACCGACTGATCAATCAGTACCCAGATGTACAAACGCTGCCATCTTTTTTTCCACTGAACGGGCACAAATTCCCACACACACTCACTTCAGAGTGTTGTGAGAAGCTTCTCATTTTAAACTGTATAAACCGATCAGTGCTTCCCGAAGACGGAGCTCAGAGTTACAGCGGCTGCGTCCCAAATCACACTGATGCCTAATTAGTGCACTGTGGGATGGTTCAGTTCCACACTACGTAGCAGACAGGATGCCGTTTGGGACACAGCCCAGAAATCCCTGGTGGTTCCTCATGGCCTGAACGATGCGGCCAAAATAAATGAGACGTTCGTGGAACAGAAAGCGTGACTGTGGCACTCGGGTGGCACAGCTGACACCGGTCGGCTGGGCGCCATCTAGTGGGCATAATCAGCAGTGCCTGCAGCAGACACATCGCAGATAGAGGCGCCTGTGCAGAATACATGGGTGAAAAGGGTTCCGCTAAGGGCTGCAGGCGGGTCGGAGGAGGCGTGAGCAGCGATACACCCACCTCACCTACAATCAGGATCCACCAGCAGAGGGAGACAAACTGACCACCATAAACTGGGAGAAAATGCAAAAATATAATAGGAAAAAAAAGCAGCAGAATTAGCAGCAAAGCAAACGGTAAGTTTATTTCTGAATCATTTACTTTAAGGTTTTTGTGTTTTGTGGATCTTTAGGGGTTCTAGAAAATCTGTGGGGCGGCATTAGGTCATTTCAGAGCCGGTGAATGCCAGAGCTTGCCACAACGCAGAATATTGGTAAGAAAATGGTGACTGGTCTCGTGAGATGTGAACGCTAACATTGTTTGGACGGTTTTATCTAAAGCAACTTACAGTACTGTGACAGTGTACAGTCTGAGCATTGAGGGTTAAGGGCCCTGCTCAAGGGCCCAACAGTGTAACCAGGCGGTGGTGGGGCTTGAACAAGCGACCTTCTGATTACTAGTCCAGTATTTTAACCGCTATACTTTAACTGCTAATTGAAACTGATATGAATGAAATTAAGAGGCAGAATCTGGAGCATAAACGACGTCGTGGCTTCACCATAAAACTGATAAACTGATCCGGTTCTGAGTCTGATCACTTTTAGACTCTGGGTGTGTTTATAAAGCTCGCTCTCTCTCTACATAAACGCATTTACGTCATCCTACGCTCCCGAGAAAGAGGCGGTTCCAAATCCTAGATGCCTTAATAAGCTGCCTACTAAAGTATCTTAACATTTCAATGTCGAGAACGAATGAGCATCGGAAGCGTCCTTAGTGATCGAGGCAATCCCAGCATTCAGTGCGGCAGCTCTTCTCTCACAGAAAAATAAAAAAACATGGATGATGGGGCGGAGAAACTAACCGAGTTATTTTCAAACGTAAATAAATTATTATAGATTTTTACCTAGTATAAACGTGTACGAGTGTTTTTATTTGCAGGCTGTGCCACCCCCATCCCATTGGTTTGAATGGCAAGATGCTAACTGTGTTAGCTTAGTAAGCGAAACCCGATGTTATCACTGTCTATGTAGCGCGTCCGAATAACCTGCCTTATAAGTTGATGACTTATTAGAATCCTCTCTACTGAGGAAGCTGCCTGTAGGGCTGGTGTAGCCTAGTGGTTAAGGTACTGGTCCAGTAATTAGAAGGTTGCCAGGTTGCCACTGTTGGGCCCTTGAGCAAGGCCCTTAACCCTCAGTTGCTTAGACTGTATACTGTCACAGTACTGTAAGTCGCTTTGGATAAAAGCGTCCACTAAATGCAGAAAATGTAAATATAAAAAGACAGCAAGGCAGCTCACTAGGTTTTCGAACACACCCTCTGTGTCAGAATCTGTGGAGCCAAACCTATAAAAGAACTAAATATAATAAATTTAAAAGCTTAAACGATGAAACTGAATCTCTGATTAAAACTGTAACTGGTTTTAAATAAATATTACTTTTAATAACGTCTGAACACAGAAATATGATTTTCTTTTATTATTATTTCCAGATTAAGGAATTAAAGTGAATCATGAGTTGCTCTGATTGTTGGCGCTGGTGTTAAATCAGGACGTGAAAGCTGCCAACCTGAATAATGCCCGGTGCTCACGGTGCCACTTTCACCGGAGGGAACGAAGCTTGGCAGCCTTTAAAAGCAAAGAAACGAGAACCTGAGCTTCAGAAGAGACTCTGGATTACTGAGGTGAGGGTTCATTTACATTTACAGCATTTAGCAGAACGCTTTTTACAGTTATGACTGAACAAAATTTTTGAGCAATTCAGGGTTAAGGGCCTTGCTCAAGGGCCCAACAGTGGCAGCCGCTGCCCTACATTGCCAGTTGTACTGTGTATGACTGTGTATGTGACAAATAAACCTTGATTTGATTTGAGAGGGTTCGAGTCCCATAATGACCACGCCGCCAATGTCAGACCCTCAAGCAGGAACATGAACCCTCATTTTTATTTTTGATTTGGTTTGTGTTGGTCACTGGGGATTAAAAGCGGCGGCTGGATCCAGAAATGTAAACGTTTGTATAAGGTGCTCAGGTAGAAGGTTCAGGAGGTTCTGGTGCTGGTTCTCCTTCCAAAAATCCCTTGATTCATCATTATAAGGGTGCGTTCACACTGGTGCCGCGTCGGACTCGTGATTGTTGAGCTTGACATGATGCTCAAACTTCACCAGAGATGGGGACTCGAGTCTAAGTCGCACGTAGGTGGCACACACAGCGACTTCAGACTCGACTCGGACTCGTTTCAAATGACTCGGACTTGACTCATGACTCACAAAAAAATGACTCGTAGACAACAAAAGTCATAATGTGATTATTATTAGATTATTATATATATATATGATCCGACATCATTCTGATCGTGTCATTTTCTGCTCTCTAATAATAATAATAATAATAATAATAATAATAATAATAATAATATTAATAATAATAACGCTCCGGCTGTCTTAACCCACAACACACACAATTTGTAAATGTTCCAGCAGCTTCCGGTGTAGTGATGAAGCGTCGCTCCCTACTCCCTACACAGTCTGAAGTTCACTTCATTTCAACATTCTCGTTACCTCTGGATCAGAATCTCACTTAAAATGGTGGAATACCCTACGTAGTGCACTTCACAGGAACGACCGGGGTGAATGGAACGCTCCTACAGAATCGGTGCTGATGGTTGAAAGACGCTTTCTGAACCAATCAGAGCTTCTGATTGTAATTGTTAGTAAGAAATGCTGTTATTTGCATTTATTCAGTTTGCGTCACACAGATGACGTGGTAATGAAACGCTCGATCGGCTTTCTAACCACTTCCTGTTTTACTTCACCACCGGGAAAAGTTTGGAGGTTTTTAATTATAAGCACATTTACAAAATAACGGATTCTGTTCCTAATGGGACGCACACTTATAAATGTAATAGCATCTGGAAGAACAGAAGCTAAGGTAAGCAGCGGTTATGATTGTTTTTGCTGTGTTTGGGATTTTGGCCGCTGTGCCGTGATTTATCGAGCGCTTTTGTTCTGTAATGAAAACAAAACGTATCAGTTTAAGCTTTTAACTGGAACCTTCTTGTTACAGAAATTACATTCATTTACACAATGAGGAGGAAAGTAAAGACACGAAGTAAAACGGCTAAATACACTCGCTAATCTGTTGTTGTTTTTATCTGAACTTACAGATTATTTCTTTATTTCTACGCTACATTTATAATATATGTTTTGTGTAGATTATATTGACTCGTGACTCGTATTTTGTGACTTGTGAACATCTCTGCTACAATGAGACGAACTGTTTGATATGAGGCGGTAAAAGTGACTTGTAAACTTAGCGTCACTTATTGTAGTAAAACAGCGAGTGAGGAATGTGATTAGTGGAGGAACTTATGAGCAGTAATAATGAAGAGAAGTTTAGTGCTCCTGTCTCCTTCTTTTACTACATTAAACCACGTTAAGCTTTATTTTCAACCAGAAGTGTTTTAGACTCTGGGAGAAGCTGATTCTGATTCTGATTCTCACCATTTCTCAGAAGCTGGAGCTGTAACACAAGTTTAAAAGTGAAACAGGGAGGAGAATCCAGATAAACACAGATACATGTGGAGCTGTAACCCTGGATCTGATGCAGATTCAGATCAGATTCACACTGGTGAGGTTTTACCGCCCGGACTGTGAAGGTTCTGCTGTTTACTCCAGATGTCCCTCTGATACCCCTGGACCGAGCATTTCCACGTGGATGCGTTCCTAATAATAAAACACGTCCAGTGTCGTGGGTGCAGCTCGTGGTATCGATCAGAATCAGGATGAAACCTTCACTCGGTCACGGTGGGACCAGAAGAAGCTCCTTAATATTCAGGACGGAGCTCCCACACCGAGCTTCTGCATCTCAATTCTCCTCCTCAGTGTGGAATCCAGCGAGCGTCAGGAGCAGCAGGAGATCACGGCGTCACGTAAACACGCTGCGGTCTTTAAAAACGCCGTGACCGATCCTTCATCCACGCCGGTTCCCCTCCTGAAGCTAATCTCAGCTCATTAAAACCTGCACCGATTCATTAGCACCCGCGCGGTCGCTAACGTCCCACGACGCCCCGGTGTACCTGCTTCTTGTTAGCGCGCTAATCTAAAAACACACTGCATTCATCAACAACAACGAGAGCGCCGTCGCAGCGCCATCTTTAATCACTCTCCTAATTACAGCACTGAGATAATATAATAATAATAAAGGATTTTACTGTGAGGGTTTAGATCTGATCCCCCTCTGATTACACTCGCTAGCATGAATTATTTCTCTAGAATTAAAATAACAAATTCAGATTCAGTGTAAATATCACACAGGAAGATCTTCAGCTAAATTAGCATAACGAGTCTCCTGGGTTTAATTGGAGTCTCGTTTATTCAGAAGATAAATGTTGGAAAGTTCAGTGTGGTCTCGGGTCAAAACTCCACGTCAAGTTCCAGTGTGGAACTCTCAGTGTGGAACTATCAGTGTGGAACGCTTAGTGTGGAAGCCCTACTGTGGAAGTCCTGGAGTGAAAGCCTCAGTTTTAAAGCCTCAATGTAGAACCCTCAGTGTGGAAGCTTCAGTGTGGAAGCCCCAGTGAGGAAGACCCAATGTGGAAGTCCCAGTGTGGGCCCCACTGTGGAAGCCACCATGCCAAAGTTTTAGTGTCAAAGTCTCAGTGTGGATCCCAGTGTTGAAACCCCAGTGAGGAACTCCCTGTTAGATCCAGTGTGGAAGCCCACTGCGAAGCCACCATGTCAAAGTTCCATTGTTGGTCTCACTGTGGAAGCCTCAATGTGGAAGCCCCATGTCAAAGCTTTAGTGTGGAAGCCCACTGCCAAAGTCTTAGTGTCAAGGTCCCATGTGGAACCCTTAATGTGAAAGGGGGGGCCAGTGATAGCTCAGTGGTTAAGGTACTGGACTAGTAAACAGAAGGTTGCCGGTTCAAGCCCCGCCACCACCAAGTTGCCACTGTTGGGTCCCTGAGCAAGACCCTTAACCCTCAATTGCTCATTGTGTAAGTCGCTTTGGATAAAAGCGTCTGCTAAATGCTGAAAATGTAAATGAAAGCCTCAGTGTGGAAGTCCCATGTAGAAGCTTTGGTGTGGAAGCCACCATGTCAAAGTTCCATTGTCTGTCTCACTGTGGAAGGTGAAGTTTTGAAGCCTCAGTGTGGAAGCCCACTGCCAAAATCTTAGTGTCAAAGCCCCATGCTGAAGCCCCACTGTGGAAGTCCCAGAGTGGAAGCCTCTGTTTTAAAGCCTCAATGTATAACCCTCAGTGTGGAAGCTTCAGTGAGGAAAGCCTAGTGAGGAAGATCCACTGTGGAAGCCTCAGTGTAGAAGCCCTAATGTACGTCCCACTGTGGAAGCCTCAATGTAAAAGCTTCAATGTGGAGGCCACCATGTCAAAGTCCCAGTGTTGAATTCCCTGTCAGATCCACTGTGGAAGCCCACTGCCGAAGTCTTAGTGTCAAAGCCCCATGTTAAAGTCCCACTGTGGAAGCTTTCGTGTGGAAGCTCTAAAGCTCTGAAGCTTCTGCTCTGCTGGTGGTTTAGTGAAGATTCTGTATAATTAATTATCTATAATATTTAATTCTATTGAATCGAGCCTCTCAGCCCCCCCTCGCTCCCCCCTCTATTAATCCCTGAACGTGAAGGCTCCTGTTCCACGTCTCATCTGTTGTTCTGGTCAGCGGTTATTATTGAGACTCGGGTCACGTCTCTGGCACGCAGCAGCCGTGGCCGATGCTCCCGGTTGTGTTGTGGGTTCAGCTCGTGGTATCGATCAGAATCAGGATGAAACCTTCACTCAGTCACGGTGGGACCAGAAGAAGCTCCTTAATATTCAGGACGGAGCTCCGACACCGAGCTTCTGCATCTCAATTCTCCTCCTCAGTGTGGAAGCAGCTCTGGATCAGAGACGCCGTTTAACATCACCGGCCGAGCCGAGCACCATGAGAACGACCTGCAGAACACGAGGAGCTGACGAACCAATCAGCAACCAGCTGATCCATCATCCATCCTCCTCGTTAATAAATGTAACTAATTACACGACGACGTGATTACAGACCAGCACCAGACCACGGCTCAGAACGTGATATAAAGCACCGCTGTAGGACCCTGCAGGAGGAACGTAGGGAAGCATCAGTGTGAGGGTCACACTAGTCCTGAATTAGTGAATTAAATCACATTCAATTATTCATGATTTATTACGACGTGTTTTATGTTCCGGTTTAACTTTTAGTTGGACGTCGTGTTTTATTACTGTTTTTATTGTAAGGTGAACATGCAAAATCTCCTGTGGTGTGACGGTAATAAAAATAAAGTAAAAAATCTAAAGATGTATAAAATAAATCAGTGAGAGCTGGTATGACGTTCTATGATGTGACATCATCATGCCCTGTGGTGTGACATCATCATGCCCTGTGGTGTGACATCATCATGTCCTGTGGTGTGACATCATCATGCCCTGTGGTGTGACATCATCATGTCCTGTGGTGTGACATCATCATGCCCTGTGGTGTGATGTCATGCCCTGTGGTGTGACATCATCATGCCCTGTGGTGTGACATCATCATGCCCTGTGGTGTGACATCATCATGCCCTGTGGTGTGACGTCATGTCCTGTGGTGTGACATCATCATTCCCTGTGGTGTGACGTCATGTCCTGTGGTGTGACGTCATGTCCTGTGGTGTGACATCATCATGCCCTGTGGTGTGACATCATCATGCCCTGTGGTGTGATGTCATGCCCTGTGGTGTGACATCATCATGCCCTGTGGTGTGACATCATCATGCCCTGTGGTGTGACATCATCATGCCCTGTGGTGTGACGTCATGTCCTGTGGTGTGACATCATCATGCCCTGTGGTGTGACATCATGTCCTCTGGTGTGACATCATCATGCCCTGTTGTGTTACATCATGTCCTCTGGTGTGACATCATGTCTTGCAGTGTAATGTCATCACTCCAAACGAAATTAAACATCATTTATGAAGGTTTCTTTTTATTTTAGTGTCACGTGACGTCACAGCGCAGGACACTTCCTGTTCCTCTGTCAGAAAATGATGGACAAAGAAAAAAAGGATCGGATTAAAGTGATGACGTCACACCACAGGGCGTGACATTACAACACAGGACATGACATCACACCAGAGGACAAGATGTCACACCACAGGACGTGATGTCACACTACAGAATGATGTTTTCATCACAGCGTTTTATGTACCGGGATTATTACTGCAGGATCTCCAGCATTTTAAACCTTACAGAGCAAAATAACATGAATCTGTATAAAATAATAAAGATTAAAGCATTTAAACACGTCCAGCTCTCACTGATTTACTTTATTTATCTTTATATTTTATACTTTATTTTACTGGGATTATTAATGTAGGGACACGAATCGAGATGTGATGACACCAGCAGGTAACAATAATTTAGACTTTTAACGTCAGAATTTCATCAAATTATCATGAAAATGTCGTCGTTTGTTTAATAAAAATAATTCTGTTTCTCCTCCGTTTGTCAGGTACCAACATTCACCCTCGTATTAAACCACATCCAGATCTCAGACGTTTCAGCTTCATCATCATCATAAATCTATTATAATTCATTTGCTGGTGTTGATCGTGGATCCTGCAGGACGGTTTTACTCCTCAGCAGCAGAAGCAGGTCGTGGATCTTCAGGCTGTAACACCAGTAAAACATGAGATAAATAAATGCTGTTCCTCACGAGCAGCATCGTGTCCTCCAGAAGATCCTGAGATTCGTCCTGCAGCCGCTCACGTTTAGCACTATTTATAAAGCCGAGGAGGAAACAGGAGCCAGACGCTGTTCTGACATCTTCTGCTGATTATTTTATAGCTTCCAGCACTTCAGGATCTCTGGAGGGAAGCAGAGCCGCCGCCGCTGTGTGCTGCTCGAATTATTTATCTACCCGCCATCTCTCCACCGCCATCGCTCCACCACCATCATCTCTCCACCACCGCCATCGCTCCACCACCATCATCTCCGCACCACCATCATCTCCGCACCACCATCATCTCTCCACCACCATAATCTCTCCACCACCATCATCTCTCCGCCATCGCTCCACCACCGCCATCGCTCCACCACCGCCATCGCTCCACCACCGTCATCTCCCCACCACCATCATCTCCCCACCACCATCATCTCCCCACCACCATCATCGCTCCACCACCGTCATCTCTCCACCACCGCCATCGCTCCACCACCATCATCGCTCCACCACCGTCATCTCTCCACCACCGCCATCGCTCCACCACCATCATCGCTCCACCACCGTCATCTCTCCACCACCATCATCTCCCCACCACCATAATCTCTCCACCACCGCCATCGCTCCACCACCGCCATCGCTCCACCACCGTCATCTCTCCACCACCATCATCTCCCCACCACCATCATCTCTCCACCACCGTCATCTCTCCACCACCATCATCGCTCTACCACCATCATCTCCCCACCACCATCATCTCTCCGCCATCGCTCTACCACCACCATCGCTCCACCACCACCATCGCTCCACCACCGTCATCGCTCCACCACCGTCATCTCTCCACCACCATCATCTCCCCACCACCATCATCTCTCCACCACCGTCATCTCTCCACCACCATCATCGCTCTACCACCATCATCTCCCCACCACCATCATCTCTCCGCCATCGCTCTACCACCACCATCGCTCCACCACCACCATCGCTCCACCACCGTCATCGCTCCACCACCGTCATCTCTCCACCACCGTCATCGCTCCACCACCGTCATCTCTCCACCACCATCTCCCCACCACCATCATCTCTCCACCACCATCTCTCCGCCATCGCTCCACCACCACCATCATCTCTCCACCACCGTCATCTCTCCACCACCATCTCCCCACCACCGTCATCTCTCCACCACCGTCATCTCTCCACCACCATCATCGCTCCACCACCATCATCTCTCCACCACCGTCATCTCTCCACCACCGTCATCGCTCCACCACCATCATCTCTCCACCACCATCTCTCCGCCATCTCTCCACCACCACCATCTCTCCACCACCATCATCTCTCCACCACCATCATCTCTCCACCACCGTCATCGCTCCACCACCGTCATCTCTCCACCACCATCATCGCTCTACCACCATCATCTCCCCACCACCATCATCTCTCCGCCATCGCTCTACCACCACCATCGCTCTACCACCATCATCTCCCCACCACCATCATCTCTCCGCCATCGCTCTACCACCACCATCGCTCCACCACCACCATCGCTCCACCACCGTCATCGCTCCACCACCGTCATCTCTCCACCACCGTCATCGCTCCACCACCGTCATCTCTCCACCACCATCTCCCCACCACCATCATCTCTCCACCACCATCTCTCCGCCATCACTCCACCACCACCATCATCTCTCCACCACCGTCATCTCTCCACCACCATCTCCCCACCACCGTCATCTCTCCACCACCGTCATCTCTCCACCACCATCATCGCTCCACCACCATCATCTCTCCACCACCGTCATCTCTCCACCACCGTCATCGCTCCACCACCATCATCTCTCCACCACCATCTCTCCGCCATCTCTCCACCACCACCATCTCTCCACCACCATCATCTCTCCACCACCATCATCTCTCCACCACCGTCATCGCTCCACCACCGTCATCTCTCCACCACCATCATCGCTCTACCACCATCATCTCCCCACCACCATCATCTCTCCGCCATCGCTCTACCACCACCATCGCTCCACCACCACCATCGCTCCACCACGTCATCGCTCCACCACCGTCATCTCTCCACCACCATCATCGCTCCACCACCATCATCGCTCCACCACCGTCATCTCTCCACCACCGTCATCTCTCCACCACCATCTCCCCACCACCATCATCTCTCCACCACCATCTCTCCGCCATCGCTCCACCACCACCATCATCGCTCCACCACCATCATCGCTCCACCACCGTCATCTCTCCACCACCGTCATCTCTCCACCACCATCATCGCTCCACCACCATCATCGCTCCACCACCGTCATCTCTCCACCACCGCCATCGCTCCACCACCGTCATCTCTCCACCACCGTCATCTCTCCACCACCATTATCGCTCCACCACCATCATCTCTCCACCACCGCCATCTCTCCACCACCGCCATCGCTCCACCACCATCATCTCCGCACCACCGCCATCTCCCCACCACCATCATCTCTCCACCACCGCCATCGCTCCACCACCGTCATCTCTCCACCACCATCATCTCTCCACCACCACCATCTCTCCACCACCATCATCTCTCCACCACCGCCATCTCTCCACCACCATCATCTCTCCACCACCATCATCTCTCCACCACCATCATCTCTGCACCACCGCCATCTCTCCACCACCAGCATCGCTCCACAAGTTCCTGCTGTTCCTCCAGAAGATCCACCACCTTCCTACCGGACCCACGTTCAACAAGAGCTCATTCATTACACTTTATTACATGATGAATTAGTTTACAGATGTGAGCAGCACCCACACGGGCGGATTGTTTCACCATACCCGAATCCCTCCACTGATCCTCAGAGCTTCAGCTAACGATGGTGAACAAACCATGGAATAAAAAAGCT
The DNA here is from genome assembly GCF_030014385.1 of Trichomycterus rosablanca. Classification (NCBI taxonomy): domain Eukaryota; kingdom Metazoa; phylum Chordata; class Actinopteri; order Siluriformes; family Trichomycteridae; genus Trichomycterus; species Trichomycterus rosablanca. The sequence continues at coordinate 165,993 of NC_086002.1, read as the reverse complement.
TTAAACCCAAATAATTCACCTCCTGTCCTGCTTTAATTATTTATAAATATTTAATCCATGGTCACGACTTTAGATGCTTTAGGAGAACGAAGAACCGTTTACAATCACACCACGTTCTCCTGAGAGCCTGAAGAACCGACCACGTGGAACAGACGAGCAAAACCGAACCCAGAGAGAGAGAGAGAGAACATCATCACGGCGTGTTTGTACACCATTATCATCTATATAACCCCCCCCCCCCCCTTCCCAGGTCAGGTTGGGTTCTCTGCGATGTTCCTCGTCTGTAATTTCCCTCCGGACCTTCAGCTCAGAACTCACCGTGGTGTAAAAATATAATAAATGTGTGGGATCAGAAGAACTGGGCGGGTCGAGTGTAGGAACCAACGCTGACGTTCAGGAGGAGACGGTGTGATGCACAGCAGCACCTCACTGAGGAGGACTGAGGTACTGCAGGGTCAGGATGATGGATGATGATGGATGGATGATGATGATGGATGGATGATGATGGATGGATGATGATGGATGATGATGGATGAATGATGGATGGATGATGAATGATATATGATGATGGATGATGATGGATGATGATGATGATGATGGATGGATGATGGATGGATGATGAATGATATATGATGATGGATGGATGATGAATGATATATGATGATGGATGGATGATGAATGATATATGATGATGGATGAATGATGGATGGATGAATGATGGATGGATGATGGATGGATGATGAATGATATATGATGATGGATGGATGATGATGATGATGATGATGATGGATGATGGATAGATGAATGATATATGATGATGGATGGATGATGATGGATGATGGATGAATGATGGATGGATGATGAATGATATATGATGATGGATGAATGATGGATGGATGATGAATGATATATGATGGATGATGATGGATGGATGATGATGAGGATGGATGGATGATGATGGATGATGAGGATGGATGATGATGAGGATGGATGGATGGATGATGGATGGATGATGAATGATATATGATGGATGATGATGGATGGATGATGAGGATGGATGGATGATGATGGATGATGAGGATGGATGGATGATGATGGATGATGATGAGGATGGATGGATGGATGATGAATGATATATGATGGATGATGATGGATGGATGATGATGAGGATGGATGGATGATGATGGATGATGAGGATGGATGGATGATGATGGATGATGATGGATGGATGATGATGAGGATGGATGGATGGATGATGGATGGATGATGAATGATATATGATGGATGATGATGGATGGATGATGAGGATGGATGGATGATGATGGATGATGAGGATGGATGGATGATGATGGATGATGATGAGGATGGATGGATGGATGGATGGATGGATGATGAATGATATATGATGGATGATGATGGATGGATGATGATGAGGATGGATGGATGATGATGGATGATGAGGATGGATGGATGATGATGGATGGATGATGATGATGAGGATGGATGGATGGATGATGGATGGATGATGAATGATATATGATGGATGATGATGGATGGATGATGAGGATGGATGGATGATGATGGATGATGAGGATGGATGAATGATGGATGGATGATGATGAGGATGGATGGATGGATGGATGGATGGATGGATGATGAATGATATATGATGGATGATGATGGATGGATGATGAGGATGGATGGATGATGATGGATGATGAGGATGGATGGATGATGATGGATGATGATGAGGATGGATGGATGGATGGATGGATGGATGATGAATGATATATGATGGATGATGATGGATGGATGATGATGAGGATGGATGGATGATGATGGATGATGAGGATGGATGGATGATGATGGATGGATGATGATGATGATGGATGATGGATGGATGATAAAGCAATAAGCCACGAGAGGCCGTGCATTACTGTGATTTTAGCACGGGGACGACGTTTTTGGCACGACGTGAAGCGGAGAGCCTAAAACTTATTTCCCGTGCTAAAATCATAACAGTAACGTACGGTCTCGAGTGGCTTATTGCTTTTATAAAACGGTGGTCAACATAAAATATAATAAATACAACAATGTTTAATTCATAAATGTATTTATCGTGTATAAAGCATTCTTCCGCGACGCAAAATAGTTCGATTAACAGTGTTGCTAGGCAACATGAGGGCGAAAATAACATTAATTTTTTCTATTCAGTGGCGTATTAATATGGAATGATGTAAGGTGGTCATAGGTGTGCGTTTATCGGGGATTTTACAACGGCTTCAAACGCGGCTCAGCCAATCAGATTTTAGGACCGGAACTATCCGTTTTATAATGATGGATGATGAATGATATATGATGATGGATGGATGATGATGATGGATGGATGGATGATGATGATGGATGGATGGATGGATGGATGGATGATGATGATGGATGATGGATGATGATGATGGATGGATGGATGGATGGATGATGATGATGATGGATGATGGATGATGATGATGGATGGATGGATGGATGATGATGATGGATGATGGATGATGGATGGATGGATGGATGATGATGATGGATGGATGGATGGATGGATGATGATGGATGGATGGATGGATGAATGATGATGGATGATGGATGATGATGAATGATGATGGATGGATGGATGATGGATGGATGGATGGATGGATGGATGGATGGATGGATGGATGATGGATGATGGATGATGATGAATGATGATGGATGGATGATGATGGATGATGGATGGATGGATGGATGATGATGATGAATAATGATGGATGGATGATGGATGATGATGGATGATGATGGATGGATGATGATGAATGATGAATGATGGATGATGGATGGATGATGGATGGATGATGATGGATGATGAATGGATGATGAATGATGATGGATGGATGATGATGGATGGATGATGATGGATGGATGATGATGATGAATGGATGATGGATGGATGATGATGGATGGATGGATGGATGAATGGATGATGAATGATATATGATGACGGATGGATGATGATGAATGTAAAATTCTTCTACTACCCACCATTCTTGCTGCTTCTGGTTACTGCAGCAACAGGTTACTATAGCAACAATCATTGTAATGCTTTTTGTTACCGTGGCAACAAGACCTGGGATTGTACCACTAGTGAAATAGATTTTATTTAATTTTTAATGTATTTTGATGGATTTGAAGCGCTGAAGTTTGTTCATAAATATATGGACGCTGTCAGCCAGATGAGAAGCTGATTCAGTTCTCCAAATGAATTCTGGGACGTGAAATTGACGTCCTGAAGCTCCGAATCCAGAATACATTTCTAAATTAACCATAATTACGCTAAAGCGCTAAGTGATCCACAGCGCTGAATCATCTCCAGCTAAAAGCTCATCCTGACCACGCCCACTTCACACAGCTACACCAACAGCTCCAGATTCAGAGAGGAAGATTCCACATCATCTCAGAAGTTCTGGAAGACTCTCAGTGAGGGTTCCAGTCCCACTGTGATCCTGACCAGGAGTAGGTAAATCAAAGCCAGTTAACCCAGAGCCCAGTGGGGTGATTCTGTTTTATTTGTGTAGATGATGTAGAACCTCCTCAGGAGAGCTGCAGCACCTCAGGGGTCGCTGCTTGGTCCTCTAGACTTTCTGCTCTGGTTCCTCCACGCTGAGGAAGCTTCTGACTAAATCCATCATCTCCAGGGGTCCAGAGGAGAAACTCCATCCTGATTCTACACTGAAGTTTAGAGGAGAACGTCACATTAAGTTTGGTGATGATGATGGAGATGATGGAGGAGATTATAATAATGGTGATGATAATATTGGAGATGCTGATGATGATGTTTAAGATGATGAAGGTGGTGGTGATGGTGAAGGTCCATTTGGAAGGTGAGGAAGCATCGTTCTGGGCGTTTATCAGATGATCAGAAGCTTGATGGACACACAGTTCAGCTCAGATGTTTCTCTAGAGTTTAATGGAACCAGTTTTTGGGTCAAAACTATCCAGACACCAGTGTGATCAGTGTGGTGGTGTAGAAAGATCTAGAGAGTCTCATGGTCTCCTGATTCCTCGTTACTTCTCTGTGACCATATAACTGAACCCAGCCTGAGAGCATCCATCTGTAGAACTCTGCTTTCTGTGCCAGGCCTGGTATGAATCCTGGTCAGGGTCACAGCATGTCTATCATATGGCTCCACCCTCACCCCACCGTTCCTCTAACAGCATGCTGTACCCCCCGCTTATTTCCCAGCAGGCTTTGCTCTGAGGTCATGTGATTCACATAGATGATTCATCAGCCAGTTCTGGTGGTTCTTTTCTCTCAGTTCTTTTGTTTTTTCTAGTCGTCAGAAGAAGTTCTTCTGGTGTGGATGAGACCGGTATGTTGGGGGGGGATCTGTCACCTTAATAATAAATCACCTCTGTATATAAACACCATTAACTTGATGGAAGGATCTGGCAACCCACAGGTGGGAGTGTAATGAGTGTGATCACAGCACCGGCGCATTCAGTAATTAGTCCTGATCTAACGAGGAGGAACTTCAGAGAACCGAACGCTTCCTTCATCAGTCTGATCATGAGGGTCGACGTTCCTCTCATGACCTCACGACTGTGCTCGTCACGGTTCCAACCTGAAATCACTCAAAACGGGTTCTTCTGATCAGCAGCAGGGTGTTCAGAACCTCAGGAAGCTGGTTAGATGAGAAAAGCCATGATGAGAGTTCTCGTGGGCTTGTGTTCCCAGTCTACAGTGTTTTGGGATCCAGGTTCCAGTGTTCTTAAGGTTCCTGATCCCCAGTCCAGTGTTCCTGAAGTCCTTTACTCCCAGAGAACGTTCTCCTGGATCCCTGATGTTCTGATGTGACCGTTCCTCGTGTTCCTCAGGGTCGCTTGTGAGTCACGATGGAGGTGTTAGCATGTTAGCGTAGCGTTAGCCTCTGCTTTAGCCGCTAAGCTGTCTTTGATTAGCGCTGATTGAACTGGAATCAGGGCCGTAATTACGTGTCAGACAGCGAACGCTCGTCTTCCATCATCTCAGCTCTTACTGCTGCGCTCGTTTATCTTCTCCACCAACCACCATCAATCACCTCTGATTAGAGAGACACGCAGAGCATCATGGGAAATGTAGTGTATGGGTAATTAGCGCTGAGCAGTGAGAGAAACGCGGTGGGAGAATCACTCGCTAATAAAATATTTAGTTAATATTAGTTTTAGTAAATATAAATATAATAATAATAATAATATTAATAATAATAATAAAAATATTAATAAATATAATAATATTAATAAATATAACAATAATTATAATAAATATAATAATAATAATAATAAATATAATAATAATAAATATAAATATAATAATAAATATAGTAAAAATAAATATAGTAATAATAAATATAATAATAATAATAATAATAATAAATATAATAATAATAATAATAATAATACATAGTATAAAGTAAATGATCTGCTTCCAGCATTGAGGCAGTAGTTTAGGGAAGGCCCTTTCCTAACATGATTGTTAATGTTGATTCAGGTTGTGGAGGATCTCTGATCTCAGAATAATAAAAACATTTGAATCCATCAGAGCAGAAATAATAACTGTAATGTTTTAATGATGCGGCGGGACGAGATTAAAGTGAATAATAAATAATCTGCTGCTGTGAGGAACGCTGTGAGGAACGCTCCTCTGCTCGGGTCTGGGCTCTGTATGAAGCGTGAGGAGAACGTCAGGCTGGATTATGGAGATGGTTCGAGGATTAGCGCTGGTGAAGAGCTCTTAAAAGCTCAGGGCTGAACGCTGATGTGATGATTCCTGGGATTAAATGTCAGCAGGACGATTATTTCATGCTCTCAGACTCTCCGGGGACGAGAAGGAAAACATTTGCGTCTGTGACCTCATTTCCTGTCTCCATCTGTGCTGGAACACTCAGCGTGTGGCGTGTCTGGGGTGGGGTGGATGCTTCAGAACGTTTATCTACAGTGCTCCTCCACAGTGCCTCCTGCTGCCTGGTCCAGGCTCAGAGTCAGAGCAGTGTGGTCCTCTGTATCGATGGATGATGGATGGATGAATATTCTGCTCCTCAGATCTAAGCCTTTGAACCTTCATCATGATCCAACACCAGCAGGTCTCATGGATCAGACCCTCCACCCTCCAGACGTCTGTAGTTCAGCAGTAGATCAGATCTCATCCGTGCTGGAAATCATGAACCTACTGTCATCATGATGGATGGTCTGGGGCTCCTGGCTGGATGAAACCTGGACCTCCTGCATGTGGATGATGTTTCAGGAATGAAGGCGTTCCTCAGTGCAGAAGAAAGTTCTGTCATGTTCTCCATCATCTTCTGAAATAACATGTTTCTCCTCTACGCTTCTCCTTTACGTCCAGTCTATGTTCCTCAGGGAACCGAGTGCATCTCCAGACTCTACAGATTCCCACAATGCATTTCCACCTCCACCCAGTGGAGATGATGGACAGGCTAATAGCTTTAGCGTGTCTGGAGCTAGCAGCTTTATTTTTGCATTAGCGTTGGTGCGTGAAGGTTACGGCAGCGCTAGCTCCAGACGTTCTGCTCACTACAGCCGAGGTCAGAAGTTTATACGAATAATAATGAAAATAAATAAATATGATGATAATAATAATAATAATAAACATAAATACATAAATACATAAATACATAAATACATAAATAAATAAATAAATAAATAAATAAATAAATAATAATAATAATAATAATGATAATAATAAACATAAATAATAATAATAATAATATAATAATAATGAAAATAAATAAATATGATGATAATAATAATACTAATAAACATAAATACATAAATACAAAAATACATAAATACATAAATACATAAATAAATAAATAAATAAATAAATAAATAAATAAATAATAATAATAATAATAATGATAATAATAAACATAAATAATAATAATAATAATAATAATATAATAATAATGAAAATAAATAAATAAATAAATATGATGATAATAATAATAATAATAAACATAAATACATAAATACAAAAATACATAAATACATAAATACATAAATAAATAATAATAATAATAATGATAATAATAATAAACATTAATAATAATAATAATAATAATAATAATATAATAATAATGAAAATGATATTGTAATAAAAATGAATAAATTTAACAATATATATAAATTAAAATATAGTTATAATAATAAAAAATAATGAAAATTTATAATAATAATAATAACTATAAATAAAATAATTATTATATCAAATAAATTATCTGCTTTTAAGAGGCAGCAGTTTAGGGAAGGCCTTTTCCTCTTGAACACTGTGCACAGTGAGGTCCTTAAAGAATTGTGTGTGGTACCTGACTCATCCAGCACTGGTTCCTGAATAACCTTCTACATGGGAAAACAGGGGCTCAAATTCCCACAGACACACTTCAAAATCTTGTGAAAAACATCTGAATGAGAGAAAGGAGTAATGAATATTAGTGATTTTAGAATGTCAAGTAAATTCCTGAACTTGTGGGTGAGTTTGTAGTCAGTAGTGAGTAGAGCTGGGCGTGGTCTGAAGGTGAGGAGTATGAGGACGGTTCTTTGAGAGGATGAGGAACACTCAGCAGGTTCCTCACAGAGCTGAGGGCTCAGTAATCTGATCAGATCATTAATATATAGACCCTCTCTCTTTCTCTCAGAGCTGCACTCTCTCGTTTTACATCCAGCTCTCTCTCAATGAAGTGATGATTTAGTTTAGTGTGAACGTTCTCCTCTCCTCCTCCCTGAAGGAGCTCAGGATCAGATCAGCGTCTGTCTGAGAGCTGATTGGTTCATCACAGAGCGCTCTGATCGTCTGTCTTCACACACATATGAACTTGAGTGACTCTCATTCTTAATCCGTAGGGTTTAATATGATGTCGCCGCCCTTTGCAGCTATAACAGCTTCAACTCTTCTGGAAAGGCTTTCCGCAAGGTTTAGGAGTGTGTTTATGGGGATTTTTGACCGTTCTTCCAGAAGCGCATTTGTGAGGTCAGACACTGATGTTGGACGAGAAGGCCTGGCTTACAGTCTCCGCTCTAATTCATCCCAAAGGTGTTCTATCAGTCAAGTTGAGGTCAGGACTCTTCCACACCAAACTCACTCATCCACGTCTTTATGGAGCTTGTGCTTTGTTCACTGGTGCGCAGTCATGTTGGAACAGGAAGGGGCCATCCCCAAACTGTTCCCACAAAGTTGGGAGCATGAAATTGTCCAGAATATCTTGGTGTGCTGAAGCATTAAGAGTTCCTTTCACTGGAACTAAGGGGCCGAGCCCGACTCCTGAAAAACACCCCCACACCATAATCCCCCTCCACCAAACTTTACACTCGGCACAATACAGTCAGACAGGTACCGTCTCCTGGCAACCGCCAAACCCAGACTCGTCCATTAGATTGCCAGACGGAGAAGCGTGATTCGTCACTCCAGAGAACACGTCTCCA
>NC_086002.1:137500-150000 GCF_030014385.1 Trichomycterus rosablanca | reverse complement strand
CACCCCCCCACTATCACCCGTGCTCTCAGTGCTAATGAAAGAGTGAAGGAGCTGCAGGCGGGTCTAACAGAACCCTAATGAAATCACTGCTTCATCCACACTGAGCTCTGATCGATACTGTCAGTGTGTGTGTGTGTGTGTGTGTGTGTGTGTGTGTGTGTGTGTGTGTGTGTGTGTGTGTGTGAGAGAGAGAGAGTGGGGGGGGGGGGGTGACAGGTTCCTGCTGGAACTAATAAAGACTCACATTTAACCACAGCGCTGTGGGAGCACCACACTCTTCACCACACACCCACTCCATTCACACCCTCCACAAACACACACACACACCACCTACATCTACATCAACCAAGACCCACCATCCAACCCACACCATACACACCATCAAAACCTTTCACCCACTTACACTATTTACACCATCCACACCTTCTATCCACCCATGTACATCCATACCACCCACAGCATCCACACACACACACACCCACACCATCCACCTAACATCATCCACACACACCATCCACACCACTCACACTGTTCACACCACCCTCCACCTACATCTACACCACCCACACTATCTATCCACCCACACACACCATAATTAAAATCCACGCCATCCATCCACAACACCCATCCACTCACACTATCCACCTACACCCTCCACACACACACACCATCCATCAACATTATCTACCCACACCATACACCCACCTGCACCATTCATCCACATCATTGATACCTTCCACCCACAAACACCCCCACGTCATTCACACCATCCACACACACACACACACCATCCACCCACTGACACCATTCATCCATTCACATCAACATTGTCCACACACCCACTGGAGAGGTGGAGAGACACCAGAGGAAGTGAACTGGTCTGTTAAAACACAGGATTAAACCATCGATGACTGAATGGTAAGACAGTAAATGAGAAAGAACTGATAAAAACTGGATTATTATTATCACACTGATGATCAGATATGATATATAATTTATTGATCCTGAATTAAATTAAAGTCCCAGGAGCGTTTACAGTAATAAAGGTATAAAAACACTATAAAAATTCAACAATATACATTTTAAAAACAGCACAAACAAAGCAAAGTAACCTGAGTTTTACATATATTACACAACCTCAGTGCAGATATTAATGATGAGGAAGAATCTGAGTGAAAATGAATGAAAGTGAAAGTTCAGGTGCAGGGAGGTGCAGGTGTACAGTGTATGGTACAGATTAAATATAGATTAAATATTAAATTAAATAAAGTGACAGTGGTGAGTATTGCACATTGAATTGGGCCAATATAGCCATATCTATATATACAGTACATCAATATACATACATGTGTGTATGAATATACTAAAGTACACACATATACATGTATATACACATACATACATGGCTACATGTCGGGCCCTCGGTCCTTCACTACCGCTTGATACAGAGGAGAATTCTGCTGATGTTTTCAGTCCTGAAGATAAATGTGCTCTGGTGATCAGTTACAGTCCACCAGTCTCCTCCTCACACTGGTTCCACAGTGAGATAAAGACGGTGATTGTATCAGGAGCTCTGTGTTCCCGTCACTCACCACCTGGTAATGGACTCCAGCACCACAGGAGAACGTCCAGCACTGTTCCACCGGTTACTGACCTCCATCAGAAGGTCTGATCTGTTCTCATCAGCGTTCAGTTCTTCATCTGAGTCGCCATTACTAAGAAAAATACGATTTAATTCTACATCAAATAGAATTAATAATAAAATTATTAATAATAAATTATTTCATTTCAGCTTCTTATTAAACTCCAAACTGACCAGATAAACCAGTTCATCGCTGATGAGAGAACTAACAAGAGAACTAACAAGAGAACTAACAAGAGAACTAACAACAACTAACAGAACTAACAACAGAACTAACGAGAGAACTAACAAGTGAACCAGCAAGAGAACTAACAACAGAACTAACAACAGAACTAACAAGAGAACTAACGAGAAAACTAACAAGAGAACTAACAAGAGAACTAACGAGAGAACTAACAAGTGAACCAGCAAGAGAACTAACAACAGAACTAACGAGAGAACCAGCAAGAGAACTAATGAGCGCAGGGGAACTGAACCGAACCCCCTCTGTAGAAGCTCGTCTCTCAGTCTGTATTGATCCTGTTGCCGGCGGTAACAGTTTATTTGAATTATTGATCATCAGCCACGTTATCAGTGCAGACGAGTTTTAGATGAGAATCAAGTCCACATTATTTTACCCAGAATACCTTGCTGCGCTCTGACAGGTTCCTTTTAAAAGCGAATCCTTCTTCATTATTGGCTGGAGCTGCTGCGGCGCGAGAGAGAGGAACCCATCAAACATTCAGCACTCGCACCTGTACGGAGTGAAAGCAGGCTGGTAGCACCGCTCAGACCTGAACCCAAGTCCCCGAGGTCGTGGAGCGGGGTAACAGATCACTGTGTCACCCCACTGACAGGTGATTAACCAATCACACGTCACGGTTATACGTCATCATAAACCTACAAATAAACCCAAACCAACCCTAATGATCCCGAAAAAGACCACGCCCATGAACACCCCACACCACCCTCCCCCCCGTTACCCACCCGATCGTGCAGCGTTCACTGGCTCCTGCGTTTCCTGTAGTTTGGAACAGAACTTCATCTCTGAGCTCCTGGGATGAACTGAACTAAATTACATCTGAGTTTTAATTTCCCATGATTCCCTGCTGAATTCTCACACTAAATATTCCACACTAATGAATTTCTGAAATAAAAACACCGGGGGATTAAAGGGGGTCGCGTTCCAAATAGCAGCGACCTTCAGAACGAGCGCTGATAGATTCAGAGAGATAGATTCCGAGAGTAACGGTAAAGCATTAATCACCAACCAGCACTGCTTTCATTCCTTCTGCTCCACGTCCAGCGATTTATTTATTCTTTTATAATATTTTATATATCATTTAAATCATTTAAATCCGTTCCGAATTTGGAGTGAAATTAAACTTGATAATTTGAGAAAAATCTTATTTATAATAAATAAAAATTATGAATACATCATCTGGTTTGATTTAATGACTTTAGTGACTTTTTGTAAATATTTAGTGTAACAAATATTAATATTATTAATTATATAATTATTTATTATTATATTTATTATTATTATCATATCATCAACAACAATATTATTCATAATAATAATAATAATAATAAATAATTATAATAATTTATAATAATAATAATAATATAATAATAATACTGATGATAATAATAATGATAATATAATAATAATACTGATAATAATAATAATAATAATACTGATGATGATAATAATACATTTTGTAATAATAATTAATGATGATTATTTTTTTTATTATTATTATTTGTTTCTGGTCCAGGTCCAGGAGGAACCAGGTTGTTTTGTTTCTGGATGTACTTGTATAGAGCTGAAATGACAGTAAAGCCTCCTGAACTGGATTAATAATATAAATTGGTTTTAAATCACCTCTGACGCTTCACCTTCATCATCAATCACACAGAAATTCATTCATTATTAAAAGCAGATCAATAAAAAGTTTAAAGCTTTAAATGATTTATTATTCATGCTTATAGATTATAAATGTCATTTAGAATGAATTTATTCTGTGTAAATAAAGAGTAAGTGATCATTAGAGAGCGCTCACGGTTAGCGACAGCAGCGTTTCATCATTTATATTTCAGAAGGAAAACATTCACTGCTAACAGCCGCTAATACTAGCGCCGCCGCCGCTGCAGACCAGCCGAGTGTTTCTAACCGTGTTTATTATTTAATAAATCTGATTATTAAATCATTTCTTCACGTTTACACGCTGAGATGAATCATCTGTTTGCTTTTGTTCTTGTTCATGACGTGCTGAGATTCTGTAGAAGCTGTAGGAGGAACATCAGTGATTAGCATCACGTCAGTGTTCAAACAGCACAGAGCTTCAGCTCCGGATTCATTCAACTGAGGAGAACCGATCTACAGTCGTACAGATCTACAGTCATACAGACCTACAGTCATACAAACCTACAGTCATACAGACCTACAGTCATACAGACCTACAGTCATACAGATCTACAGTTGTACAGATCTACAGTCATACAGATCTAGTCATACAGATTTACAGTTGTACAGATCTACAGTCATACAGTTCTACAGTCATACAGACCTACAGTCATACAGACCTAAAGTCATACAGATCTACAGTTGTCCAGATCTACAGTCATACAGTTCTACAGATCTACAGTCATACAGACCTACAGTCATACAGTTCTACAGATCTAGTCATACAGATTTACAGTCGTACAGACCTACAGTCATATAGCTCTACAGTCATACAGATCTACAGTCATACAGATCTACAGTCGTACAGATCTACAGTCGTACAGATCTACAGTCATACAGATCTACAGTCGTACATATCAACAGTCATACAGATCTACAGTTGTACAGATCTACAGTCGTACAGTTCTACATTCATACAGTTCTACAGTCATACAGATCTACAGTCGTACAGACCTACAGTCGTACATATCTACAGTCGTACAGTTCTACAGTCGTACATATCTACAGTCGTACAGTTGTACAGTTCTACAGTCGTACAGATCTACAGTCATAGAGATCTACAGTGGTACAGTTCAACAGATCTACAATTATTATACAGATCTACAGTCGTACAAATCTACAGTAGTACAGTTGTACAGATCTACAGTTGTACAGATCTACAGTCGTACAGATCTACAGTGTTACAGATCTACAGTAGTACAGTTCTACACTCGTGCATATCTACAGTCATAGAGATCTACAGTGGTACAGTTCAACAGATCTACAATCATCATACAGATGCGTTCGATATAACCTTGTGAACTGATGAATCTTGTGTAATGAGTAACTACCGTTCCTGTCATGAATGTAACCAAAGTGTAAAACATGACGTTAAAATCCTAATAAACAAATCATACAGATCTACAGTTCTACTTCATATAATAAAGAAAGCCGTTGTTAAATAATACATAATAATTACTACTAATCACACACACAAAGTATTATTATTATTATTATATTTATTATTATTATTATTATTAATAATTATTATCATTATTATATTTATTATTATTATTATTATATTTATTAATTTATTATTATTATTATTATCATATTATCATTATTATTTTTATTTTTATTTTTATTATTATTATTATTATTATTATATTTATTATTATTATTATTATTATTAATTATTATTATTATTATTATTGTTATTATTATTATTATTATTGTTATTATTATTATTATTATTATTATTATTATTATTAATGATTAATTTCAGATCTCAGGACAGCAGCAGGACTTTTTTTTTTACTTCAGCCTAAACAGTGGTGATGTTGAGCTGGCTTGACTGTGGACAGTGTCACACATGTAAGAGCTGAAGAATTTATTACACTCTGAAATTCTCATCAGCTGGTCTGATTGAATCCAGCACTGTAGAGAGGAGCTGTAATACAGAGCAGCCAATCCACCTACTGGAACTGTAGTACCAGGGTTAAAAACTTGGGTCTGTGGAGCTGTGCTGCACCCACACCACCTGCAGTTATTACAGAGAGAGAGAGAGAGAGAGAGAGAGAGAATCAATTCTGGGAACTGTGGAACAACCTGAGCAACAAAACCCAAATAATCTGGCCATAGAAAATCCAAATACCTGGAAAAATCACTTTGAACAATTATATGAGCAATTACCACCAGATGATCTCAATTCAGAACAGCAAAAAATCATAGAAAATCTAAATATATTAGAATCTACCATAAAAAACTATCAGAACCCAATTGATCACCAAATTTCATAGGAAGAATTGAATACCCAAATTAAAAAACTCAAATGCAGAAAAGCCTGCGGACCTGACAGCATCAGGACGGAGATGCTGAAGTGCAGCAGTCCTCAGCTACAGCAGGCTCTGCTCGGGTTGTTCAATATCGTTCTCCAATCCAGCTGCTTTCCTGAGATCTGGAACAGGGGGCTTATTTCCCCTATAAGAGTGGAGACAAATTCCACCCCAACAACTACCGAGGCATCTGTGTGAGCAGTAACCTGGGGAAGGTGTTCTGCTGTATCGTTAACGCCCGGATACAGGCCTTCCTTACCGAGCACAGTGTCCTGAGTAATGGACAGATCGGCTTTTTACCAAATCATCGCACTACTGACCATATTTACACCCTACACACCCTAATCCACCAACATCTACACAAACTAAATCATGCTAAAGTTTTTAATGTTTTTAATTTTTTAATGTTTTATAGATTTTAGAAAAGCATTCGATTCAATCTGGCAAGAAGGATTATATTATAAAATTATCCAAAATGGTGTAGAGGGTAAAGTCTATGACATCATTAAATCAATGTATGTCAATAATAAATGTGGAGTAAAAATTGGCAATACAATGACTGAGGTCTTCGCTCAGGGGCGTGGTATCAGGCAGGGTTGCAGCTTGTCTCCTACTCTATTTAATATCTATATCAATGATTTAGCGGTGTTATTGGAGCGATCTGCAAATCTCGGCCTGACACTAAATAAAACGGAAGTTAAATTTCTTCTCTATGCGGATGACCTGGTGCTGCTGTCGCCCACAGAAAAGGGGCTTCAGCAGCATCTGGATCTGCTGGAGAAGTTCTGTCAGACCTGGGCCCTGACAGTAAATCCTGATAAATCTAAAATCATGATCTTCCCAAAGAAAGCCAGATCTCAGGAGAGCAGGTACAAAGAAAACCCCCAACGAATGCATGCAGGGCTGAATTATTATTAATCGATACCCATTAATCATTCATATTGATAAAAGAGCCCTTAAATTCTGGATGCACCTAAAATCCAGTCCCACAACAAGCCTGCAGTTTCAGGCACTCCAATCCCAAGAGCTCTACCCTGAAAAGAGTCCCCTGTCTCTGTCAGCTGGTCCAGAGACTGACCAACACACTGACCCCTAACAACCCTAACTCTCTGACCAGCACTGCTTCCCAAACACCAATCAGAATCACCCAAATTATCAAACACCTCAAAAACACTTATTTGGAACATTGGAGAACCCAAACTCAATCCCAAAACAGACTGAACTGCTATCTGACCCTAAAACATGAATACAACCTGGCCACGTATCTCCTTACTGTCCGAGATATGAAGCAGAGACAGTACAAATATGTACATTTGTCACGTCAATAAAGCAAATTGAATTAGAGAGAGAGAGAGAGAGACAGGGAGAGAGAGAGAGAGAGAGAGAGAGAGAGAGAGAGAGAGAGAGAGAGAGAGAGAGAGAGAGAGAGAGAGAGAGAGAGAGCAGTACAAGATCAAAACTCAGAAAGAAAACCCAGATACTCTGTTTAAAGACTGTGGTCTAAATAAAGGGAAAAACACCACCAACAACCTACTCTTTTACACAAACCACACCGAAGACTGGCACTCTGCCATCTGTTCTCATTTTAAACATGTCACTAAACGTGGTATTTGTAAGGGACGTCAAATTTATGTATTTGAAGACTGTGATAAAAATGCAGAACACAGATTTTTTTACTATAAACCTGTACCAGACAGGGACTGTCATGATTCAAGGTAGTGAACATGCACTGGGAAAATTCGCAGATGTTTTTCCATCAATCAGAAGCTTGTGTCTCAGGGACAGTCTGAACCCCTCCTCTGAATTACATACCACTGAGAGAGACACAGAGTCAGGTAAAAAACCCTGCACCATCCCTCCACCGAGCCCACACCTCAGCACCACTGTGACCCAACTCAGAGACAATCTAGCTCTGTTAGAGACCGAGCTGATAGAACTCAAAGAACACTTTTTTAATCACAACATCCCCAACCCAGACACCGAGCTCAGAGACCAGATCAACCAAATTAAAAACCAGCTAAAAGTGACTGTACAGGATCTGAAAGGAGAGATTAAGAACCTACAGCAGGACAGGGAAAAACTTAAAAATGAGCTGAAGGAATATAAAGAGAAAGCAGAAAAAGAACAAATAAACATTAAAGCAGAGCTGTCCAGAGAGATCTCGAACCTCTATCCTCGGACCCTCATCGCAGTCCACCGCTAAGCCCTCATCTCAGCCCACCCTCGGACACTCACAAGAACTGCCCACATCCCCACAACACCAGCAGAATATCCAGCCAGGAATTCACACAAACACAGAAGTCGTCATACTAATTGATTCAAATGGCAAATTCTTACAGGAGAAAAAGCTCTTCCCAGGATACACAACATCAAAAATTTGGTGTCCAAGAATAAAAGATGTGCACCAAATCTTCCACAAAAATTCCCTAATTCAGCCCAGTTATATAATCATTCACACAGGCACAAACAATTTAAGAACAGAACAGGAACGTGTTGGAGCCTTGATGTGCAGAGCTGCAGAAAGAGCTGCAGAGACCTTCCCCAACACTAAAATCATCATATCAACCCTCCTTCCACCCTGACACCATACGGAAAGTAAATTCCTACATCTCCAGAGGATGTGCTCTCATTCCTAATGTACACCTCGCTCATCACACCAATATTACACCCCATCACCTATACGACCATGTGCACCTGAACAAAAACAGTGTTAAAGAATTCGCCAGAACACTAAAGGATGCAGCACTGGGCAGACACACACCTACTCACACAGCGGACCAACACAGAGGACAACTCCCAAAGCTACAACAACAAACATACAGCTACAGCACACCCCTCAGACGACCACCAACACAACCGCTTTTTAAAAAAACTCAAATGGGACACAACTTAAAAAAGCAAAGCATACCTCAACCTACTCAGCGCTCTCACCTGACCAGACCGACACCAGGCAAATTACCACCACTTCAGCCTGGACTACTGACAACTCCACCAGTTCACCGGCACCAACCAAAGCATTCAGAACCAGCAACACCACTCCACCTCACCTGGACTGAACAAACACATCTCAGCTATGCTCAAGCACTCATAGGACCACAACGCACTGACGAAATGGGTGAGATCAAACAATTACTGCAGTACACTGCACCAGGGCAGAGACTCTGGGGGGCTCATCATCTGGTATAAATCAAACCTACATAATTTCATAGACATAATAAAACAAGCAAAATACCACATCTGGCTTAAATTAAACAAATCTATATTATCATCACAGAGGGACTTGTTCTATTTACATCCCTCCTTCAGAGTCTCCATACTACTCAGATGATATATTTACAGAACTAGAGAGAGAGACGAGCCATTTCCAGGCCCAGGGAAATGTGCTCATCTGTGGAGACCTGAATGCAAGAACAGGAACACAGACACTTTAAAAACACACGGAGATCACTTTATTAAGAATAATATGTTCCTTAATAATCATTCCTCTTCCATTTACAGGAATAACTATGACATTGGGATAAACAAAAACGGAAAAGACCTCCTGCAGCTCTGTCGAAGTCTGGGTCTGTACATTGTCAATGGTAGGATACGAGGGGACTCTTTAGGAAGATACACGTATTGCTCATCTCTAGGTAATAGTACAGTAGATTATATGGTAACAGATTTAGACCCTTTCTCTCTCAGTGCATTCACTGTCAAACCACTAACCCCTCTGTCTGATCACAGCCAAATTACTGTGTTCATCAAAAAGACAGAAACTAACCCCACCACACACACACGGCCCAGTAAGCTGTACAACATCCCCAGATCCTACAGATGGGCCGAGAACAGCACAGAAGAGTTCCAGAAAGCAATCATCAGCCACCAAACTCAAACACTCTTAGATAGCTTTCTGGACACTGCGTACACTCACAGTAAAGAAGGAGTAAATCAGGCAGTCCAAAAAATTAACCTAATCTTTAGAAGAACAGCAGAGAAGACAAAACTAAAACTTAGATCTACACTAAAACCCAAATTAACAAAAGATGACAGCTGGTTTGATAAAGACTGTCAACATTTACGAACAGAACTCAGAACATTATCAAATCAAAAACACAGAGACCCAAACAACACTAACATACGACTTCTTTACTGTGAAAAGCTTCGACAATATAAACGTACACTCAGAACCAAAAAAGCACAACACACAAACAAACAACTGACACTAATTGAGGAGTCAGTCAACACACATCAATTTTGGGACAATTGGAACAAACTAAATAAAAAAGAACATGAAGAATTAGCTATTCAGGATGGGGATATATGGACAACCCATTTCCAATCACTATTTAAAAACATAACATTCAACACAAATTCAGAACAAAATGACATCAATAGAAGATTTATAGAACTTGAATTGGCTATTAAAGATAATCAAAACCCTTTAGACTCCTCCATTACTGAGCAGGAACTCCTTAATAAAATAAATAAATTAAAACCAAAGAAATCATCAGGACCTGACGGGATCCTGAATGAAATGATCAAACACAGCAGCTCCAAATTTCGATTGGCGATGTTAAAAGTCTTTAACCTGGTTCTGAGTGTCGGTTCCTTCCCTGAAATCTGGAATCAAGGTCTCATAACACACATCTACAAAAGTGGAGATAAATTCCACCCTAATAATTACCGGGGCATCTGTGTGAACAGTAACCTGGGGAAGTTATTCTGTAGTATCATTAACTCACGATTATTACACTTCCTTACCCAACACAACGTCCTGAGTAAAAGTCAGATTGGATTTTTACCAAATTACCGCACTACCGATCATATTTACACCCTACACACCCTGATCGAAAAATATGTAGTTCAAAACCATGTAAAAATATTTGCCTGCTTTATTGATTTAAAAAAAGCTTTTGACTCAATTTGGCATCAAGGATTGTTTTACAAACTATTAGAAAGTGGTGTAGGGGGTAAAACATCTGATCTTATCAAATCTATGTACACAGAAAACCAGTGCGGAATAAGAATTGGCAATAAACAAACAAATTTTATCTCTCAGGAGCGTGGAGTGAGACAGGGCTGCTGTTTAAGTCCAACTCTATTTAACATCTATATTAATGAATTGGCCTCCATGTTAGAGCACTCAGCCACGCCCGGTCTCACTCTACACGACTCCGAGATTAAACTCCTGCTGTATGCAGATGATCTGGTCCTGCTGTCCCCCAGCGCTCAGGGTCTCCAGCACAAACTGGACCTGCTGCAGCAGTACTGTCAGACCTGGGCCCTGACCGTCAACCTCAAAAAGACCAAAATTATGACCTTACAGAAAAGATCCAGATCTCAGGGAACCAAACACACATATAAATTAGGAAACCATGAAATTGAACACTCTAAAAACTATACCTACCTTGGACTAAACATTAGTTCATCAGGAAACTACAACTTAGCAGTGAATGAACTGAGAGAAAAAGCACGCAGAGCTTTCTATGCCATAAAAAAACAAACTTCTGTAGAAATCCCAATTAAAATTTGGCTTAAAATATTTGGCGCAATAATTGAACCAATTGCCCTGTATGGCGGTGAAGTGTGGGGCCGCTTACACACCAACAATTTAACAAATGGGAACAACATCCAATTGAGACCCTGCACACAGAATTTTGTAAAACAATATTAAAGTTGCACAGACACACCACCAACAATGTGTGCAGGGCAGAATTAGGCCGATACCCACTTATTATTAATATACGAAAAAGGGCAATAAAATTCTGGAATCATCTCAAAGAGAGCGACCCACACTCGTATCATTACAAAGCTCTGCAATACCAAGAGCTGAGCAAAGATACCAGTCCCCTCATCCAACTGGTCCTGAGTCACTGCACCAACACACCATTAACACATACTAACACACCACTAACACAGACTAACACTATTAAGACTCAAGACCAGAACCTAATCAGAACTGATCAAATTACACATGAATTAAAGATAAACTATTTGGCCTATTGGGAAACACAAACTAAACTCCAAAGTAAACTACAATGTTATTTGGCTCTAAATAGACAGTATAGTGTGGCAGATTATCTCAGCACTATAACTGGACGGGACGACACAGACAGTCCTGGATGCCCAGAGAGGAGAGAGTGTGTCAACACTGCTCTTCAAACCAAATAGAGACAGAGCTGCACTTCCTCACTGAATGTACAAAATACACACAAATTCCAAAACTATTTTTTACCAAAATCAACAAAATTATCCCCAATTTTAATTCGCTCTCAAATCCTGACAAGCTGCCCCACCTATTGGGGGAGAACAGAGCGAGCTGCACACTCGCAGCTCTCTACTTACACACCTGCCACCAGGTGAGGGACAGTGAGTGACCTTATACTGTATCCCATACACACTCACACATACACACACACACACCATCATACACACACCATCAAGTGCACACACACACACCATCACACACACACACACGCACACACACACACTTACAAATACTTTTTCCACACATACATATACACAGTTTATATACTTGTTCTAATTTGTTTCTGTTATTTTGTAAGGCTAATTACTAATGTTATTGAACATTCTAAATTAATATAAATGTTTATGT
>NC_086002.1:72500-132500 GCF_030014385.1 Trichomycterus rosablanca | reverse complement strand
AATCCAACATTTAAAACCTGCAGATTTATTATAAGCATTAAAATCCTGAATCTCTGCCAGAACCCACAGAGTTCACAGAGCAGCTCTTCATCATCATCATCATCACCTTCATCATCTTCACTTTCATCATCCTCACATTTATCATCACCTTCATCTTCATCATCACCTTCATCATCCTCACGTTCATCACCTTCATCATCATCCTCACCTTCATCATCACCTTCATCACCTTCATCATCACCTTTATCATCTTCATCTTCATCATCTTCATCACCTTCATCCTCACACCGGAACCCGGTGAGCTTCACCTCAAAACTCCTGACTGACTGGCACAAATTCCCACAGATACACTCCGTGAGGTGCCTTCATCCCTTTGGTCCTGTGGTGTAGGTGTGTGTGTGATCAGAGATCTGTAGCTCTGACCTTTAGATGTTCCACCACATCTCACTGATGCCAAGCAGAGCAGGTACAGCTGGCACCTCCATATTTACACTCACACACACACACACACACACACACACACACACACACACATACACACACACATACATTAAACAGACACACACACACACTCACACACTCCTGTCCTTCGTTCTCCTGATGTAAAGGTCATAGTGACAGTCCTCACACACACACACTCACACACACACATTATACACACACACACACACACACACACACATTATACACACACACACACACACACACATTATACACACACACACACACACACACACATTATACACACACACATATTACACACACACTCCTGTCCTATCCACTCCTGATGTAAAGGTCATAGTGACAGTCCTCACACACACACACACACACACACACACACACACTCACACACACACACAAACACATTATACACACACACACACACACACACATTATACACACACACACACACACACACACATTATACACACACACACACACACATTATGCACACACACACACTCACACACACACACACACACACACACACACATTATACACACACACATATTACACACACACTCCTGTCCTATCCACTCCTGATGTAAAGGTCATAGTGACAGTCCTCACACACACACACACACACACACTCACACACACACACAAACACATTATACACACACACACACACACACACACATTATACACACACACACACACATTATACACACACACACACACACACACATTATACACACACACACACACACACACACTCACACACACACACACACACACACACACACATTATACACGCACACACAAACACACACACACACACACATTATACACACACACATTTTACACACACATACGCACACACACACACACATTATACACACACACACACATTATACACACACACGCACACACACATTATACACACACACACACACATTATACACACACACACACACACATTATACACACACACACATTATGCACACACACACACTCACACACACACACACACACACACACACATTATACACACACACACATTATACACACACACACAAACACATTATACACACACACACACACACACACACACATTATACACACACACACACACATTATACACACACACACACACACACACACACACATTATACACACACACACACACACACACACTCACACACACACACACACACACACACATTATACACGCACACACAAACACACACACACACACACATTATACACACACACATTTTACACACACATACGCACACACACACACACATTATACACACACACACACATTATACACACACACGCACACACACATTATACACACACACACACACATTATACTCACACACACACACACACATTATACACACACACATATTACACACACACACTCCTGTCCTATCCACTCCTGATGTAAAGGTCATAGTGACAGTCCTCACACACACACGCACACACACACACACACACACACACACACACACACACACACTAGGGCCAGGAGAACTTGGACCTCAGTCAGGTCCTGTGTTGGATTTTGCTGGTATGTGTTGGAGCTTTAGCTGTATGTGGGAGGAGCCTATGTTGAATATGGGAGGGGTTTGTATTGTATATGGGTGGGGCTTGATCTGTGTGTGGGAGGAGCTTGAGCACCTAAACTAAAAGCATTTCTCAGCTGATGTGTGATTAGTTACAGCTTTAATAAACGTCTCATGATAAACACACTGGATGAGATGAGGTGTGGTATAAAGCACACACCTAACCCTGCTCTGTCACCCTGAGCATCAGTACCAATGTGTGGTATAAAGCACACGCCCCCCCCCCCCCCCCCCCCCCCGTCACCCTGAGCATCAGTACCAGTGTGTGGTATAAAGCA
Source organism: Trichomycterus rosablanca (assembly GCF_030014385.1). Classification (NCBI taxonomy): domain Eukaryota; kingdom Metazoa; phylum Chordata; class Actinopteri; order Siluriformes; family Trichomycteridae; genus Trichomycterus; species Trichomycterus rosablanca. The sequence continues at coordinate 130,147 of NC_086002.1, read as the reverse complement.
CACCCCCCCTCCAGCACCCTGAGCATCAGTACCAGTGTGTGGTATAAAGCACACCCCCCCCCCCAGCACCCTGAGCATCAGTACCAGTGTGTGGTATAAAGCACCCCCCCCCCCCCCCCCCAGCACCCTGAGCATCAGTACCAGTGTGTGTTGGAGACACAGATCAGCTCGGTGTTCCACAGCTCTGCATCACTGAACACGCTCTCATCCACGTCGTGTAATTGTGGCTCGTCAGCAAGCGGCCTCGTCTCATTCAGTAGAGAAGATTTCTGTGTAATTCCGCCGGCCTCGCTTCATTTCTCTCTGATAAACAGTAGCGCAGGATTAGCATGTAGCCGCGTGTATTTATATGGACGTGTAGGAGGTGTAAATGTGATTATAACTCTCACACCGGCTTTACGCCGCTTATTTATATTAATGTGAGAATTTAGATCTCGTAACGTCCAGACGCTTTTATTTCCTAACAGGAACTCAAACAGGATTCAGTTCTGCATCAAACAGAGCCGAACGTCACAGAAGATTCAGTTCTGCATCTAACAGTTTGTAGCTGTTTAACTCTGATCTGGTTCCTCATCTGGTTCCTCTTCAGGTTCCTCTTCAGGTTCCTCATCTGGTTCCTCTTCAGGTTCCTTATCTGGTTCCTCATCATCATTAATAATGACTCTGAAGATTCACCGTTACCATGGAGATGTAACAACACAAGCACCGTTGTTAGGCTCCGGTGGAACCGCCAGCGTGTTCAGGTGCTGCTTCAGTGAACGTGCAGGAACCTCGTCAGAACCAGACCAGATCTGATCTAGATCTACTGAGACGTCCTAACCCAGATCTCTCACCGCCTCTCTTCTGAAGCTCCTCGGTGAGAAGCGTCGACTCAAACAGCTTCTGGGTTTGTTTGGTTTCTGACAGCTTTTTGAGATGTTGCTCCTCTGGGTTCCTCTTGCTGCACCACAAAATCTGAGCTTCTGATCAAACGCTGCAGAAAAACAGACGCTGTCGAGTACGTCAGAAAACTTCTGCTCTTCTACTGTCTTCTACACACACACTTAATAAAAGCTTCTCCAGACATTCTCCAGACGTTCCCCAGACGTTCTCCAGACATTTTCCAGACGTTCTCCAGACGTCACTGAGCAGAAGGTCGAGCTCTAAACCAACCACCATCCATCATCCCACAAAACCACTGAAGAATGTAAAAGCCACTCCATCTTCTCTTCATCTGGGAACCGTGGTGGGTTATCAGGGTGTGGGTGGCAGTTCTGTGGGCAGCATACCAGCCATGGAATCAGGAAGCTCCAGCCACAAGATACCTGAAGGACTTAAAGATCTCAAGCTCTCAACGTTCTTCATCAGAACTGTGAGGTCTTCCATAATGTAACGGTGACTAAAGGAACATCCAGGACAGGGCTCCAGCCACCCTTCTGGAAAAAAACATTGTGTCTGTGTAGACGCCCGGCTGGCCGAGAGCATGACTGAGATTCGAACCTGGAGCCTGAAGTGAACCAGGTGGCGTAATGGGATATTCCACTAGCGCACCAGCACTGGGGTTCTGGACTCTCAACGTTCTGTACTCAGCTCTGCTACCGGTCGGCTGGGCGCCCCTAGTGGGCATAATCATCCACTACTCTGCTGGGTGGGAAAAGATGGGACTAAAAAGTGGGCGGGGTCTTGGACGCTGTATAAGGACCCTGGTTAGTAGGCTGAAGCGCCTGTACTGAAGTGGAGGAACATGGCGCTGATCCACTGAAGTACAGGGGGGTAAGAAGCAGGCGGGTCGGAGGGAGGGCGTGTCAGGAGAATATACCCTCCTCGTACACCATCAGGGTCTCCAGCAGAGGAAGAGGAACTGGCTACGACTAAACTGGGAGAAAAAGGGAGGAATATTATTTCCATAATGAATGAATGAAGGAGCTGAAGAGAGCGGGCGTGGCAGCGTGGGGGGGGGGGGGGGGGGGTGCTGGGTGGGTATATGCGTGTACGGTTCCTCCACACACTGAAGCGGCGTCAGTAACAGAGTCAGTTTCACCCACACTGTGCCAGTGATGCCAGGTTGGCATGGAGCTGTGGGCACATGCTGGTGAGACGATGTGTCACTGTTGGCTGAGATCAAAGTGATGATGCTGATTAATTTCTGAATCCGTGTTTATTTGAAGTGTTTGATGAATCTGATGTAAACAAACACTCTGCTTCTGGTGGGACGCGTGGAACAGTTGTCGCTCGGATGTAATCCTCTGGTCAAACATGCTTCATACGATCGTGATCTCCACAACACGTCCAAAATATCAGATGAACCCAGAGCTGCTCCTCACTCTGCTCCTGCACCAGCCTTCATTCTTCTGAAAGGGTTTCTACATGAGTGTGGGGATTTGTGCCCAATCGTAGGAACACTGGTGAGGTCAGGAGCTCGTCCTGGTGGGACGTTTATCCAACTGGACGTCATGAAGCTTTAATGATGATGAGACCCCCAGCACCCCCCCCAAAACCCAGAGCAAACCCATATAACCCCACACCAACACCCCCCACTATCACTCCACACCCCCCCAAAACCCTGTAACAAACCAATATCACCCCACACTAACACCCACCAACAACCCTCCCCAACACCCCACAGCACCCCTCCAAAAACCCCCAACAACTCTCACCAACACCCCACAGCAACCCTCCAATAACCTCCAACAACTCTCACCAACACCCCACAGCACCCCTCCAAAAACCCCCAACAACTCTCACCAACACCCCACAGCACCCCTCCAATAACCTCCAACAACTCTCACCAACACCCCACAGCACCCCTCCAATAACCCCCAACACCCCACAGCACCCCTCCAATAACCTCCAACAACTCTCACCAACACCCCACAGCACCCCTCCAAAAACCCCCAACAACTCTCACCAACACCCCACAGCAACCCTCCAATAACCTCCAACAACTCTCACCAACACCCCACAGCACCCCTCCAATAACCCCCAACAACTCTCACCAACACCCCACAGCACCCCTCCAATAACCTCCAACAACTCTCACCAACACCCCACAGCAACCCTCCAATAACCTCCAACAACTCTCACCAACACCCCACAGCACCCCTCCAAAAACCCCCAACAACTCTCACCAACACCCCACAGCACCCCTCCAATAACCTCCAACAACCCTCCCCAACACCCCACAGCACCCCTCCAATAACCCCCAACAACCCTCCCCAACACCCCACAGCACCCCTCCAATAACCTCCAACAACTCTCACCAACACCCCACAGCACCCCTCCAATAACCCCTAACAACTCTCACCAACACCCCACAGCACCCCTCCAATAACCCCCAACAACCCTCCCCAACACCCCACAGCACCCCTCCAATAACCTCCAACAACTCTCACCAACACCCCACAGCACCCCTCCAATAACCCCTAACAACTCTCACCAACACCCCACAGCACCCCTCCAATAACCCCCAACAACCCTCCCCAACACCCCACAGCACCCCTCCAATAACCTCCAACAACTCTCACCAACACCCCACAGCACCCCTCCAATAACCCCCAACAACCCTCCCCAACACCCCACAGCACCCCTCCAATAACCCCCAACAACTCTCACCAACACCCCACAGCACCCCTCCAATAACCCCCAACAACTCTCACCAACACCCCACAGCACCCCTCCAATAACCCCCAACAACCCTCCCCAACACCCCACAGCACCCCTCCAATAACCCCTAACAACTCTCACCAACACCCCACAGCACCCCTCCAATAACCCCTAACAACTCTCACCAACACCCCACAGCACCCCTCCAATAACCCCCAACAACTCTCACCAACACCCCACAGCACCCCTCCAATAACCTCCAACAACTCTCACCAACACCCCACAGCACCCCTCCAATAACCCCTAACAACTCTCACCAACACCCCACAGCACCCCTCCAATAACCTCCAACAACTCTCACCAACACCCCACAGCACCCCTCCAATAACCTCCAACAACTCTCACCAACACCCCACAGCACCCCTCCAATAACCCCTAACAACTCTCACCAACACCCCACAGCACCCCTCCAATAACCCCTAACAACTCTCACCAACACCCCACAGCACCCCTCCAATAACCCCCAACAACTCTCACCAACACCCCACAGCACCCCTCCAATAACCCCTAACAACTCTCACCAACACCCCACAGCACCCCTCCAATAACCCCCAACAACTCTCACCAACACCCCACAGCACCCCTCCAATAACCCCCAACACCCCACAGCACCCCTCCAATAACCCCCAACAACTCTCACCAACACCCCACAGCACCCCTCCAAAAACCTCCAACAACTCTCACCAACACCCCACAGCACCCCTCCAATAACCTCCAACAACTCTCACCAACACCCCACAGCACCCCTCCAATAACCCCCAACAACCCTCCCCAACACCCCACAGCACCCCTCCAATAACCCCCAACAACTCTCACCAACACCCCACAGTACCCCTCCAATAACCCCCAACAACTCTCACCAACACCCCACAGCACCCCTCCAATAACCCCCAACAACCCTCCCCAACACCCCACAGCACCCCTCCAATAACCCCTAACAACTCTCCCCAACACCCCACAGCACCCCTCCAATAACCTCCAACAACTCTCACCAACACCCCACAGCACCCCTCCAATAACCTCCAACAACTCTCACCAACACCCCACAGCACCCCTCCAAAAACCCCCAACAACTCTCACCAACACCCCACAGCACCCCTCCAATAACCCCCAACAACCCTCCCCAACACTCCACAGCACCCCTCCAATAACCTCCAACAACTCTCACCAACACCCCACAGCACCCCTCCAAAAACCCCCAACAACTCTCACCAACACCCCACAGCACCCCTCCAATAACCCCCAACAACCCTCTTCAACACCCCACAGCACCCCTCCAATAACCTCCAACAACTCTCACCAACACCCCACAGCACCCCTCCAATAACCTCCAACAACTCTCACCAACACCCCACAGCACCCTTCCAATAACCTCCAACAACCCTCCCCAACACCCCACAGCACCCCTGCAATAACCTCCAACAACCCTCCCCAACACCCCACAGCACCCCTCCAATAACCTCCAACAACTCTCACCAACACCCCTCCAATAACCCCCAACAACCCTCCCCAACACCCCACAGCACCCCACCAATAACCCCCAACAACTCTCACCAACACCCCACAGCACCCCTGCAATAACCCCCAACAACCCTTCCCAACACCCCACAGCACCCCACCAATAACCCCCAACAACTCTCACCAACACCCCACAGCACCCCTCCAATAACCCCCAACAACCCTTCCCAACACCCCACAGCACCCCACCAATAACCCCCAACAACTCTCACCAACACCCCACAGCACCCCTCCAATAACCCCCAACAACTCTCACCAACACCCCCCAAAACCCTGTAACAAACCCATATCACCCCCCACCAACACTTTCCAACATCCCCACCAGCAACCCTCACCAACACCCCACAATAACCCTCAACAACTCCCACCAACACCCACCAGCACCCCAACAAAACCTACCATCCCTCCACCCCACATCTCCAACAATTTCCAACAACCCCCTCACTAACACCTCCAGCACCCCCATTACCTGGAGCAAACCCATATCACCCCACACCAACACCCACCAGCACCCCAACAAAACCCTTATCACCCCACACCCCCAACATCTCCCACCAGCAACCCTCACCCCCCCCCCTCCTCCAGTATTAAAGATGACCTATAATAAGCTGTAATCTCTCCACAGCTGTTAGGATGTAGTCCATCACCCCCAGATGAGGTTCAGGTTTCTGTACGCTCTGGACAGTGGAAGACGATCTCAGTGCTGCTCTGTGAGGACAGGTCCCGGTGTAAAACTGTCCCATGATGCACCAGGCCGGCCGTGTCACTGCACCCTGACGGATTAGCGGTCTCCTGTTACTGCGGGGCGGCGGCTAAGCTAATGTTACCGCTACATAAACACATCAATCACGCCGTTATCGGCTAAACTAATCAGACGCTCGTCAATTAGCATCGGTCACGCTGACGAGCGTCAACAACACAATCACGCTCAGTTCTGATTCTGATTCAGTTCTGATTCAGTTCTGATTCTGATTCAGTTCTGATTTTGTTTTGAGAATGTACTTGGCTGATCACATGATCCTGGAGGAACTGGACTCTACTGACCGCTCGTCCTTCTTCTGTTGCTCTGATGTCCAGTTCTGATGCCTGTGTTCACATTGGATGGTGGACAGGAGATGCATGGGGACTCTGACTTGTACAGCAGGGTTGGCCACAGTCACCTCGTCACCTCATGATTCTTGGGCATCAGTTGGCGTTTGGGACCCATGGCTCATAGTTTAATGACCATGCTAACGCTGAAGAGATCACAGCACCCCAATGATTAGCATTTAGCGATTAGCTCACAAAAAGAGCAGCGAAGATTCTAGGAGCTGTGCGGTATCTTATCCCACTCTTACCCACTCTTATCCATCGTGATGGGGTGTGATGATTAGCGCAGGACGCTGGATCTGATTAGTGCTGTAGTGCTTCAGGTTTCATGTCAGCGTTGGATCAATGAGCTGAAATAAAGATTCTGATTCATCACGTCTCGGCTAATCACGGCGGTGAGAGCGGCCGCTAACATAATCACGTTTATTATTCTGATTATCTGATAAACGCTGCTGAATGAATCGGATACGATGGCTGATATTTAGTGGGTTTAAAAACACTGTGGGCGGAGATTACGGCAGCTGGCACGGTGGGCGGAACTCGCCATAAAGTAATGATAATAAGCCCCGCCCATTCAGAGGAACGATATGATTGGATGAGTAGATTTTACTTTTGAATTCGAACTCTGATTATATTCTCTTGTCTCTCGTTCTTTATTTCAGGTGACAGCAGGGGGCGACAGAGGGGCGACTGTTTAACCCCCCACATTCCAGCACTGACTGAACAGGTCTGAAGGGTTTATTCTCTCACATCTGTGTGTGTTTAGAGCAGAATCTGAGTTAATCTGATACGGTTACTTGTGTGGGTGTGGCGTGATGCTAAGAGCTGAGAGTCGATAGTACATCACGGCGGGCGGAGTCGCTGAGCCGACCCCGTCTGACCCGTCTGTACCAGCAGCGGTGGATCAGATCTCATCTGTTCTGGGAAATCATGACCCGACTGTCACCGTGATGTATCGCTGCTGGCTGAGAGGAATGTGGGTACAGAACGCTGAGATGGTTTCAGCTGGTCTCCACCCTACACTCACTGGTAAGACTGGTTCTGGTTCATCAGACAGGGCAGAGGGTGAATCATTTTCATACTGGGAGTCCTGAAGAGCAGAAGATCAGTTAAACTGGATCATGATGATAATCAATAATCGATCAATTAAATAAAATATTTGATCTGATTCGCTGTTATTAAATCAAGCAAACATTTACAAACATTTCCAGCTTCTTATTTTTCCTCATTATAGAGTTTCAATCAGTTTCTCTTCATCAAAATCATCACCAACATCATCACCATCACCATCACACTCACAATCATCATCACCATTACCCTCACACTCACAATCATCACCAACATCATCACCATCACACTCACAATAATCACCAACATCATCACCCTCACACTCACCACCAACATCATCACCAACATCATCACCATCACACTCACAATCATCACCATCACCATCACACTCACAATCATCACCAACATCATCACCATCACACTCACAATCACCAACATCACCATCACACTCACAATCATCACCAACATCATCACCATCACACTCACAATCATCACCATCATCACCCTCACACTCACAATCATCACCAACATCATCACCATCACACTCACAATCCTCACCAACATCACCATCACACTCACAATCATCACCATCATCACCCTCACACTCACAATCATCACCATCATCACCATCACACTCACAATCCTCACCAACATCACCATCACACTCACAATCATCACCATCATCACCCTCACACTCACAATCATCACCAACATCATCACCCTCACACTCACAATCCTCACCAACATCACCATCACACTCACAATCATCACCATCACCCTCACACTCACAATCATCACCAACATCATCACCCTCACACTCACAATCCTCACCAACATCACCATCACACTCACAATCATCACCATCACCCTCACAATCATCACCAACATCATCACCCTCACACTCACAATCCTCACCAACATCACCATCACACTCACAATCACCACCAACATCATCACCATCACCCTCACCACCAACATTATCACCATTACCCTCACACTCACACTCACCACCATCATCACCATCACACTCACAATCATCACCAACAACACCACCATCACACTCACAATCATCACCATCATCACCATCACCCTCACACTCACCACCAACATTATCACCATTACCCTCACACTCACACTCACCACCATCATCACCATCACACTCACAATCATCACCAACAACACCACCATCACACTCACAATCATCACCATCATCACCATCACCCTCACACTCACCACCAACATCATCACCATCACCCTCACACTCACACTCATGAGTGTGTATGAGTGGATCAGACACAGCAGCGCTGCTGGAGTTTTAAAATACCGTGTCCACTCACTGTCCACTCTATTAGACACTCCTACCTAGTCGGTCCACCTTGTAGATGTAAAGTCAGAGACGATCGCTCATCTATTGCTGCTGTTTGAGTCGGTCATCTTCTAGACCTTCATCAGTGGTCACAGGACGCTGCCCACGGGGCGCTGTTGCCTGGATATTTTTGGTTGGTGGACGATTCTCAGTCCAGCAGTGACAATGAGGTGTTTAAAAACTCAGTGCAAAAAAGCAGTGCTGCAGTGTGTGTGTTTATGTGTGTGTGTGTGTGTGTGTGTGTGTGTGTGTGTGTGTGTGCGTGTGTGTTTGTGTGTGTGTGTGTGTGTGTGTTTGTGTGTGTGTGTGTGTGTGTTTATGTGTATATATGTATGTGTGTGTGTGTGTGCTCTGTGTGTGTGTTTATGTGTGTGTGTGTGTGTGTGTGTGTGTGTGTGTGTGTGTGTGTGTTTGTGTGTGTGTGTGTGTGTGTGTGTGTGTTTATGTGTATATATGTATGTGTGTGTGTGTGTGTGCTCTGTGTGTGTGTGCTCTGTGTGTGTGTTTATGTGTGTGTGTGTGTGTGTGTGTGTGTGTGTGTTTATGTGTATATATGTATGTGTGTGTGTGTGTGCTCTGTGTGTGTGTGTGTGCTGTGTTGATGGTGGTTTCTCCTCAGAATGTGGTGAGTTCTCGTTTCTCTTTGATCTTTACACAGAAGAACGAGAGTGTTTCCACCGCTGGGATTTGGGGAAACGCTCGAATGGAACTACTACAGAATTAGCATTCAGCGTTAGCGCTCAGCTTTAGCGTTCAGAGTTATCCATCGACCTTCTCCGAGGAAATGCTCCACTGATCATCTGTGGCTGCAGCTCAGCTTTACATTTCAAAGTAAATGCAGTAAAAACAGCACCAGCTGAGAGAACCACTGGGGGGGGCCGGTGCAGGTGGAGGTGCAGGTGGGTGTTCAGGGGCAAGGTCATTAGATCATATCAGCTCCTGAAATACCCACAGATCATGTAGTGCTGTTCAGGTGGTTGTCAGGGTGTTGCAAGGTTTCCTTTTCCACCAGTATACTACAGTAGTTTACTCATGTGGTGCTTAATTATCCCAGGCGGTTGGTCGAGTGCTCCAGGTGGTTGCTAGTTTGTTGCCAGTGAACTTGTGTGTCCACCATTTTCATCTCATTATTTTTTTGTGAGATGATAAACATCAAAGGTTTTGGAATTTGCTCGTGTTTTTATCCTGATAAACTGTGAGACGAGGTGATGGACGTGTTCTTCACCTCAACGGGTTCCTGATGGGTTCCTGTGTTGAAGTGATATACATGCTGTTTGATCAGGGTTCCGATTGTTCAGAGCTTCATGCTGGTGGTACTGGGAGGTGAAGCGCTAGTCTTAAAGCAGAACATGGACCAGCATCTTCATCCAATCAGTCCCAATCAGATACTGACTGAGGGTGAAGGTCTGAAAGTTCTCCTGCACATGGTTCTGTCAGGGTTCTGTGTGGTCGTGGTTCTAACCAGTGCTCTTCTCCATCGCCTCCATGAACACACGTTAATTAAGTCCGATCTGAGATTTGAAGGACGGGGGGGGTGTGGAGTGTTACTCTACCCGAGAGCACTCTCCAAAAACCACTCCACTAAACATCAAGCACTCAACGTCCAATCCAGAAGATCAGGCTCTCTGTGTGGAGATCATTTAGATTCAGATGGAGACTCTTTTTTCTCATTTCTCGTTGACTCCGTCATCGTTCACTCGGAGTGTCCATCACCTCGACTCATCACTGAGCACCTGCAGAAGAGGAGGACGTCGTGATCAGCATCATACCTTCACCAACCGTCAGACCATCAGACCTGGAGCCCTCCAGCGTTCAGCTCTGTCTCCTCCAGGCCTGCAGAGGGGATCAGCTGTGGAATCCGCTCAGTAATCCGCTGGGATCCGGTGAGCTTTACCGGGACTAACCGGGGATTACGAGAGAGCGGCTGGAGTTCATTCACTCAGCTCCACTTCGTCCAGGGATTGAGGGCCCATCACTGACCCCCGTTGATCCGAGGGCCCTCAACCGCCCAGATCAGGCTTCTAACCGGGATTAGACCTGTGAGAGATTGAGGGTTAAGGGCCTCGTTTAGAGGACCAGCAGTGGAGTTTTGGGTTGATTTCATCCTGGTCAGGATCACAATGGGTCTGGTTCTTTGTGTGGAATATCAAATATAATAAATACAAAAATAACCAGCATTAAATCAACTGGATAAAATAAAATATAAATGTGTGTGTGAGTGAATACGAGCAGTTGAGGGTTAAGGGCCTCACTAAGGGGCCCAACAGTGGCAGTGTGGCAGTGGTGGGGCTTGATCCAGCAACCTTCTGATCTCTAGTCTGGTATTTTAACCACCAAGCTGCCACTGCCCATAAATTTGTGGCCTGATCCAAAGTGATAATGACTGAATACAATTTGAGCAAGTGAGCATTAAGGGCCTCACTCAGGGGCCCAAAAGTGGCAATGTGGCTGTGGTGGGGCTAAAACCAACAACCTTCTGATTACTAGTCCAGTAATTTAACCACTGAGCTACAACTGCTCATATATTTGTGGCCTGATACAAAGAGATAATCATCTAGAATTATGACTAAATACAATTTGAGCATTTGAAGGTTAAGGGCCTCACTCAGGGGCCCAACAATGGCAACATGGCATTGGTGGGGCTTGAACTGGTGACCTTGTGATTACTAGACCGGTAATTTAACCACTGACCATAAATTGGTGGCCTGATCCAAAGCAATAATAACTGACATTTATGACTGAATAGAGTCTGATTGATTAAGGTTAGGGGCCTCACACAGGGGCCCAACCATGGCAGCTTGGCAGTGGTTGGGCTTAAACCAGCAACCTTCAGATCTCTAGTCCGGTCCTTTAACCACAGATCTACCCCTGCTCAGACGAGAGGACATGGACAGCAGAGATGAGCTCTTCATATCAGTGTGTTGCCATGGTGACTGCGTCACTAATCGTCTCCTCTCCCCGGCTCGAGTCGAGCTGCGCTGCTGCGGCGTCGAGTTTCTCATTCACACCTCACGGCCTGGAAATGAAGCCGTCACCACAATTAGAGCGCGCGTCTGCTTCTGAAGGGGAGCAGCTGGAGGTTCCGATACGCCCCAGCTCCCCGTCACATTGTTCATCAGTGACGCCCCGGATACCCCCCAACCCCCCACCCCCCCCACCCCGAATAAAGGGTCCGACCGCCCCGCCCCGCCCCGCCCTGCAGCCCGTCACATTATTCATCAGTGACGCCCCGGATACCAACACCCCCCCTTCTCGAATAAAGGGTCCGACCGCACTGCACCGCCCCGCCCTGCAGCCAGTCACCTGTCCAGATATTTATGGAGCCTCCGCAGGTTTGACATGACGTTTTCATCCTGGTCTGGCTTTGTTTTCCTTCAGTGATCTGTTCCACATGATCTGCTCTGGTGATCCTCAGGGCTCGGTGTAAGGTTCTCCTCTGGTTTACTTTCCACAGGCTACAGGACTCCACCAAAACACACCGAGAGCATTCATCTCTAAATAGAGGACACGTGGAACAGTGCTAATCTAACCAGGAGCCTGGATGTTGGACAGCATGTTTCATCCCGGTCAAAATCACACACACTCACAAACACACACACACACACACAACTATATTCCCACACACACAATCACATACACACTCACACTCACACACAAAATAACACACACACACTCACACTCACACAATCACACACACACTCACAAACACACACACACACACACAACTATATTCCCACACACACAATCACATACACACTCACACTCACACACAAAATAACACACACACACTCACACAATCACAATCACACACACACTCACACTCACACAATCACACACACACTCACAAACACTCACAAACACACACAACTATATTCCCACACACACAATCACATACACACTCACACTCACACACAAAATAACACACACACACTCACACTCACACAATCACACACACACTCACAAACACACACACACAACTATATTCCCACACACACAATCACATACACACTCACACTCACACACAAAATAACACACACACACTCACACAATCACAATCACACACACACTCACACTCTCACACACACACACACACACAACTATATTACCACACACACAATCACATACACACTCACACACAAAATAACACACACACACTCACACTCACACACACACACACACACAACTATATTCCCACACACACAATCACATACACACTCACACTCACACACAAAATAACACACACACACACTCACACAATCACAATCACACACACTCACACTCACACACACACTCACAATCACACACACACTCACACAATCACACACACACTCACAAACACACACACACACAACTATATTCCCACACACACAATCACATACACACTCACACACAAAATAACACACACACACACTCACACAATCACAATCACACACACTCACACTCACACAATCACACACACACTCACAAACACACACAACTATATTCCCACACACACAATCACATACACACTCACACACAAAATAACACACACACACTCACACAATCACAATCCCACACACACTCACACTCACACAATCACACACACACTCACAAACACACACACACACACAACTATATTCCCACACACACAATCACATACACACTCACACACAAAATAACACACACACACACACAATCACAATCACACACACACACTCACACAATCACACACACACTCAACTATATTCCCACACACACAATCACACACACTCACACACACAATCACACACACACTCACACACACACACACAATAACACACACACACACTCACACAATCACACACACACACACTCAAAAACACACACACACACACACAACTATATTCCCAAACACACACTTACACACACACACACACAAAATAACACACACACACTCACACTCACAAACACACACACACAACTATATTCCCACACACACAATCACACACACACACACACACAAAATAACACACACACACACTCACACTCACACAATCACACACACACTCACAAACACACACACACACACACACAACTATATTCCCACACACACTCACACACACAAAATAACACACACACATTCACACAATCACACACAAACTCACAAACACACACACACACACAACTATATTCCCACACACACAATCACACACACACTCACACACACACACACACACACAATAACACACACACACTTACACTCACACAATCACACACACACTCACAAACACACACACACACACACACACACAACTATATTCCCACACACACTCACACACACAAAATAACACACACACACTCACACAATCACTCACACAATCACACACACACTCACAAACACACACACACACAACTATATTCCCACACACACAATCACACACACACTCACACACACACACAATAACACACACACACTTACACTCACACAATCACACACACACTCACAAACACACACACAACTATATTCCCACACACACTCACACACACACACAAAATAACACACACACACAACTATATTCCCACACACACAATCACACACACACTCACACACACACACACAAAATAACACACACACACTTACACTCACACAATCACACACACACTCACAAACGCACACACACACACACACACACACACACAACTATATTCCCACACACACTCACACACACACAAAATAACACACACACACACTCACAAACACACACACACACACAACTATATTCCCACACACACAATCACAATCACACACACACTCACACACACACAAAATAACACACACACACTCACACAATCACAAACACACACACACACACAACTATATTCCCACACACAATCACACACACACTCACAAACACACACACACACAACTATATTCCCACACACACACTCACAAACACACACACAACTATGTATATTCCCACACACACAATCACACACACACACTCACACACACACACAAAATAACACACACACACTCACACTCACACAATCACACACACACTCACAATCACACAAAATAACACACACACACACACACTCACACACACACTCACAAACACACACTCACACGACTATATTCACACACACACACAATCACACACACACACAAAATCACATGATGTGTGTGTGTGTGTGTGTGTGTAATTGTGTTACTCTCGTACTCAGACAGTTTGATGTTTGTAATGACAACCAGAGGGAATTGTGGGTAATATCAGAGTGAGGCTGTGATCATGTGATCAAACATCTGATCTTCTCCAGAACGTCACCCAACACCTTCATCTTTCAATAAAGTCTGGAGGATTTGATTCAACATCAGGACCAACATCAGTAACATCAGTAACATCAGTAACATCAGTAACATCTGCACCATGACTGAATCAGCAGCAGGTCTGAGCCAAAACATTACAACCACCCCCCATCCACCATCCCCCAAAACTGTGCATGTGATGGTGAGGGATCTATTAGATGTTGATCTGATGGTGAGGGATCCATTAGATGTTGATCTGATGGAGGTTCCTTGTAGTTCACCTGTTGAACACAGCAGATCTGATGAGAATAAAGACCTGAGGAACTTTGATCAGGACCAGATCGTTAGCAGGTGGGCGTGGTGAGTCTAGTACAGAGCAACAGAAGATCTACTGTGGATCAGACTGCAGATGATTTTAATCCTGGTGATGAGGTGAATGTAGCACCACACACAGCCAATCAAACCCTTCTGTACCAGTCAGAGTCCCCATGCATCTCCTGTCCATTGTCCAGAACTCCAACAATGTGCACACAGGCACTGAAACAGAAGAAGGATGAGCGGTCAGTAGAATCCTGTTTCTCCAGGATCAGGTGGATGGTCGGGTATGTGTTCATAGTTTCCTCATGGATGAGATGAATCGGGATGCCCTGGAGAAGCTTCTGGTAACGTCCTGGTAACAGATACCTCAGAAACCTTCAGACGTCTCGGGGGGTTATGCTCTAATATTTAGGTTCTAATGTTCTGGTTCTAATGTTCTGGTTCTAATGTTCTGGTTCTATCTGAAGATCAGAGATGTATCTGCTCTCCAGAACGTGGTCTGAACTTCTGGGTTTTCTCTCTGAACTTGATGTGACTTTTGGTTTTGGTCTCCTCGGTTTTGTTTGCTGATGGATCTGATGTGGATCTGAGCCGCCGCCGCTGTGGAGCTGAAACTGTTAGCTCGGCTCAAACAGAGACTCAGACGGGAGCGCTCGTTCTGATAATCCGACAAATCTCTCAGATTAACCTTCTCATCACATTAAAGCTCCTACAGGAAAAAAACAACCTACAGACGGGACGCGATGGAAAACCTGCTGATTCTGTAAATCCACTTTCATCTTCAACAAACCTGAGTGTTTAATTAATTTATTGTTTTATTTTGATTGAGTGTAAAAATCGACTCCTGCAGCACCTACAGTCCATAATATCATCAAAAGATTTCTGTGTCCTGTTCTCCAGCATGCTCCACCCCCGTCCTGACCGAGGAGAGGAACAGACCATCACGAGCACGGTCGCCACCCGATTCTTTTTACCCACCAGTGGCCGAGTCACAGAGAGTGGTTTTGGGTGTGATGTACAGTCAGTACTGGTGTTACTGGACTCCAGTAGGGGTTTTGGGTGTGATGTACAGTCAGTACTGGTGTTACTGGACTTGAGATTCCAGTAGGGGTGTTGGGTGTGATGTACAGTCAGTACTGGTGTTACTGGACTCCAGTAGCTGTGCAGCACTCACACATCAGATCTGATATATACGTATATGATTAGATCCAGTGAAGATCAGATCACAGAGTACATTTCAGGATGATTAGATCTGGTAATGTGGTTAAATGCTGCTCTATGATTGGTCAGACAGATGGTTCCCTGGAGTTCTTGTTGGTGTTCCTGAGTTCTTGTTGGTGTTCCTGAGTTCTTGATGGTGTTCCTGTGTTCTTGTTGGTGTTCCTGAGTTCTTGTTGGTGTTCCTGAGTTCTTGATGGTGTTCCTGAGTTCTTGTTTGTGTTCCTGAGTTCTTGATTGTGTTCCTGAGTTCTTGTTGGTGTTGCTGTGTTCTTGTTGGTGTTCCTGAATTCTTGTTGGTGTTCCTGTGATGTTCAGAAGCTGAGGTGATGAAGCGACTTTGTTCTCTCTCTCTCTCAGGGCAGAAGATAAAAATCCTTGGTGGCTTCAGGTTCTCAGCAGAAACTAAAACTCCATCAGTCAGTATCAGTTCCACCCTGGAGGTGCCACCACTCGTCATGGAGAGTCATTATTCATCATGATGTTCCTCTGGTTCATGATGTTCCTCTCTGGGTCCCTCAGGTTGTGAAGCACCTCAGCTTCATCCTGCAGTACAAACAGATGGATCCCTGCTTCCTGGTTCCTCTCTTTATAGACGGCGCTGGTTTGGGACATGGAACAGCTGCTGGATGCTGACGGAACTGAGGTGGTTGGTTCAGAACTTCAGGTGAACTTCAGTTTGGTTCTGCTGTGGTGTTCCTCAGGGTTCTAGATCAGGTTTGGTTCTGGTGTGGTGTTCCTCAGGGTTCTAGATCAGGTTTGGTTCTGGTGTGGTGTTCCTCAGGGTTCTAGATCAGGTTTGGTTCTGTTGCGGTGTTCCTCAGGGTTCTAGATAAGGTTTGGTTCTGTTTTTTCTCTCCACACCTGAATGAGAAGTTTGAGCCTGCATGTGGTGTGGTGTTCCTCAGGGTTGTAGATCAGATTCGGTTCTGTTTGAGGCTGCATGTGGTGGGTTCCTCTAATGAAGAAGGAAAAGGTCACGAGCGCTTCATCCTGAAGAGCAGATGTAGACGTGAATCAGCTCTCAGAGCCCCGAGAGAGAGGGACAGAACGGCGGCCCTCATAAACCAGAGCCAATCGTCCCACAGGGTGCTGCTGCAGAGACGACCTGATGAAGGTGGGTTTGAATCATTGTGTAGAAGCTGAGGGCAGAAGATCTTCTCTCCAGGTAATGAAGATAAAACGCTCATGAATCTCATTTCACTTCCACTGCAGACGCTCGGACAGAACAGAGAGAAAATAATATAAAATAATGATTTCAGCTCCGAGAGATTCAGCTTCATTATTACAGTGAGGGAACGACACGATCTGATCCAAATTAATATATAAATATAAATGTATATATACAGTCGAGAGTCTGTACCCCCCCCCCTTCTCTACATTTTATTACGTTACTCATTCGAGTTCATCTTTTACACAAAATTCTACACAAAATTCTACACAATGACAAAGTGAAGCAGCTTTTTAGACGTTTGTGCTGATTTATTAAAAATCTAAATCTAAAATATCATATGTACACGAGTGTGCACACCCTCTGATCTTACACCCAAAAGTGAGCTGAGGAGCATGTTGTTCTCACTGATACTGATACTGCTGGAGATGTTTCTACAGTTTAATTGGAGTCCACCTGTGGTCAATTCTATTGATTGGACATGATTAGAGATCACCAACACCTCCCTATATAAGGTCCCACAGTCGACAGTGCATATCAGAGCAAACTCCAAGCCATGGGGGGTCAAAGGAATGATCTGCAGACCTTAGAAACAGGATTGTATCGAGGCACAGATCTGGAGAAGGGTCCAGAAACATTTCTGCAGCTTTACACATCCCAAAGAGCACAGTGTCCTCCATCATTCAGAAATGGATGAAGTTTGGAACCACCAAAAATCTTCCTAGACCTGAAGCCACCCGACCAAACTGAGCAATCAGGGACTGAGCAGGAACCCGAGGGTCACTCTGACAGCTCCAGAGTATCCTTGTGGAGATGGGAGAACCTGTAAGAAGATCAACCATCCATGCAGCAACTCCACCAAGTTCCAGTGTTTGAAGGGTTCCATGGCTCATCACTGTGTTCCAAACTTCATCAGAGACTCAGTCAGTTCAAAAGGAACATTTGTTAATGTGAGATTGTGAATGATTTAGTCTTTTACCATCTACTGTCCATGATATTGTGAACAGATTTAGAGAACATGGAGAGATCTCTGTGTAGAGCAGGAATGGTGGTGACCTTTGAGCCCTGAGACGCAGTGATAGCTCAGTAGTTAAGGTACTGGACTAGTAAACAGAAGGTTGCCGGTTCAAGCCCTGCAACGACCAAGTTGCCACTGTTGGGTCCCTGAGCAAGGCCCTTAACCCTCAATTGCGCATCGTGTTCAGCTCATTGTGTAAGTCGCTTTGGATAAAAGTGTCTGCTAAATGCTGAAAATGTAAATGAGACGCCATGCCATTGTAATAAATGTAGTCAAATGGGCTCGGTAGCACTTCAGAAAATTGTTGTCACCTAACACAGGCCTCCGCTGCATCAGGAAATGCATTCTATACAGAATTCTATACAGAAAAACAGCAGAGTTCTCTGGGCCTGAGCTCATCTCAGATGGACCAAAAGACAGTGGACACATGTGCTGTGGTCAGATGAGGTGGCCATGGTTCAGCTGTTTTTCAGGAAAAATGGACTTCAAGTTCTCTGTGATAAAGAGGAAAGGGGGAAGGGGGAACACAGGGGGGAACACAGGAGAAACACAGGGGAACACAGGGGGGGACACAGGAGAAACACAGGGGAACACGGGGGAATACAGGAGAAACACAGGAGAAACACAGGGGGGAACACAGGGGAAACACAGGGGGGAACACAGGAGAAACACAAGGGGGAACACAGGAGAAACACAAGGGGGAACACAGGTGAAACAGGGGGGAACACAGGAGAAACACAGGGGGAACACAGGGGGGAACACAGGAGAAACACAGGAGAAGCACAGGGGGAACACAGGAGAAACACAGGAGAAACACAGGGGGGAACACAGGGGGAACACAGGAGAAACACAGGGGGAACACAGGAGAAACACAGGAGAAACACAGGGGGGAACACAGGAGAAACACAGGAGAAACACAGGAGAAACACAGGAGAAGCACAGGGGGGAACACAGGAGAAGCACAGGGGGAACACAGGAGAAACACAGGAGAAACACAGGGGGGAACACAGGGGGAACAGAAGAAACACAGGGGGAACACAGGAGAAACACAGGGGGGAACACAGGGGGGAACACAGGAGAAACACAGGGGGAACACAGGAGAAACACAGGAGAAACAGGGGGGAACACAGGAGAAACACAGGGGAAGCACAGGGGGGAACACAGGGGGAACACAGGAGAAACACAGGAGGGAACACAGGAGAAACACAGGAGAAACACAGGGGGAACACAAGAGAAACACAGGAGAAACACAGGAGAAACACAGGGGAAGCACAGGGGGGAACACAGGGGGAACACAGGAGAAACACAGGAGGGAACACAGGAGAAACACAGGAGAAACACAGGGGGAACACAAGAGAAACACAGGAGAAACACAGGGGGAACACAGGAGAAACACAGGAGAAACACAGGGGGGAACACAGGAGAAACACAGGGTGGAACTCAGGGAGAACACAGGGTGGAACACAGGGGGAACACAGGGAGAACACGGGGGAACACAGTGGAGAACACAGGGAGAACACGGGGGAACACAGTGGAGAACACGGGGGAACACAGTGGGGAACACAGGGAGAACACAGGGGAACACAGTGGGGAACATGCCCCCGTCCTGACTTTTCTGGAACAGATTAAATTACTGTTAGGTGTAAAATTTCTTTTCTCTCTCTGAAATGTCATAAACACTGAGGTAATAATGCTAATGAAAGGTTAGCAAGAACAATCACAATAATAAATTAGCTTTTTCAGCACGCGCTACATCCGCTACGTTTTCATGCTAATGGAATTTAAAAATAAATTCTGGAGCGTAATCAGATAATAGATCATGTTTACAAGAAGCGCTAACACGCTAATGAAGCGCTGGAGCCGTGCGATGACGGAGCTGAAGAGGTTTTTAATAACGACTGAATGTTAGCAGCTAATTATTTTATTAAAGGTTTAAAATGTTTAAAAGCAAAACAAGTTCATTCAAAAACACGATTATTATTGTTACTATTATTATTATATTTATTATTATTATTATTATTATTATATTTATTATTATTATTATTATTATTATATTTATTATTATTATTATTATTATTATTATGCCCTGAAGCAGCAACTTTTCATCAGGTGAGAGAGTAACAGTGAGTAATATTGAGTACTTTATTTAAAAACATTTTGAAAAAAATTATTATTATTATAATTATTATTATATTGATATTGTTGTTATAATAATAAATATTGTTTTTTTATTATATTTAAATTTATTATTTAATTTTTTATTTTTACTATTACTATACCTTTATTATTATTGTATGTATTATATTTATTATTTCTTTTTTATTATTATGTTTCTTATTTTTATAAGAAAAAATATTCTTATTTTTTATCATTATTATATTTATTATTATTATTAATATATTTTTTTGTATTATTATATTTATTATTATATTGATATTATTTTTATTTATTTATTGTAAGAGATGGTTTATAATTATTCATATTAAACACTAAATGCTTATTTTTACTTGTTTATTTATTAGAAACACTGAACCTTAACACACTAGTATTATTTTATAAGTCACACCTACCACACACATGAACTCTGTGGGTATACATTTACTGCCTGTAGTGTATCAGACTCAATGGTACTAGACTCTGATTGGACGCTTCGCTGAAGAAACTGGACAGACAGGAGAAGGTTTAGTATAAAGTTTATTATTATTTTAATTTCTTTACAGAAGTAAGAAAATGAACATTCAGCTCAGATCAGAACTCATTCTGACTTTAATAGGAAAGAACGTCTGTAAGGCATGTCTGCCCCCCCCCATCCTTCAGCACCCCTGACTGTAAACTCTCTAACCACCACCACCACTCACTTACTCATCCAGCAGCAAAGTGCATCATGGGAAACCATAAAGCAGCAGATCAATCTGATCGTTCAATCAAATAAAAAAGTGCAATCAGACGGAAGCAGCAGCATGATGGGGGGCAGGGGTGAGGTGAGGTGGGGGGGTCTGTAGGACGGTGGTGTGGAGAAACTGGAAACCATTAAGCTGTAGAAACACACCAGAGCTTCTAAACCAGAAACGTCCAGACTCAGACCCACGTTACCATTCGTGAGGTATTTCAGAAATAAAATGAAAGTCGTGTCACGATCTAGAACCTCACAACCACAAACCGAGATCCTGGAGAACCCTGAAGGTTCTGGAACAACACACAGCTTTGTGGGAAGTGTAGACATCATTATAAACATCAACACGTCATGATTCTACAGTAGAACCACGCTGAGGGTTCCTCACAACAATCCAGCTCCAGAGGTTAAACCAGAACCACCGTGAGAGTTCCTCCAGAGGTTAAACAAGAACCATGCTGAGGGTTCTAGATCAGATTCTGTAGTCACACTGAGGTTTGGGAGGAAGTTTTCGAGAGAACCCACACAGAAGCACCAAATTCTGGAGAATAATGAGATTCTGGAGTCGTAATAACGATACTCCAGAGCTGCACTGTACCTTCTGGAGTCGTGCTGATGGTTCTAGAGCTTTAGAAAGAAATGAAGGATCACAGAAGACTGAGATAAGAGACACTGATCAGGTTCTAGAGCAGGAATCTCCAGCAGGAACGTGCTGATGGTTCTTTTATTCTAATTGTTGGTTTTGTTGGTTGATGCTGTAAAAGCTCCTGAACCAAAAGCTCCTGATTTTAGATCCAGTGGTTTCAGTGAGAGTTGCAGAATCATGCTGATCTGCAAAGAGGTTTGTGGGTTCTAGTCCCACACTAGTGGTGCGTTTCTAAATCAGATCAAATTAAGGACTGTAGACACGGAGAAGGTGCGGTGATGGAGCTGAAGAAGTTCTGATGTGAAAATTATAAAATATAAAAAGTTCATTTTCATTTCAGTTCCTTAATAATCTTCTAACATCAATAAATCAAGAAAAAACTAAAAAATACACACGCTAAATAATAATGATAAATGAATAATGAGTAATAATAATAATAAGTAATAATAATTAATAATAAATAATTATTAATAAATAATAATAATAATAAATAAATAATGAATGAATAAATAATAATAATAATATAATAAAAAATTTAATAATTAATAAATAATAAATAAATAATTAATAAACAATAATAATAATAATAAATAAATGATAATAATAAATACTAATACATAACAACAATAATAATAAATAATAATAAATAACAACAACAATAATAAGAATAAATAAATAATAAGCTGCTATTTCTCAGCGTGTCGCTGTAGAGGAGAAACGTTTCGGTGAGATTCTCTCCTCACACACAGCTGGATGTAAAAGTTTGTAAACCCCTGTGTTTATACTGAAGATCAAAAGTTTTGGGACATTTAATGTAGGAAGATTTTTATAGGAAACATTCAGCAAATCAACTGTGATTATAATCAAATAAACAAGAGTGATGTCACGTCAGATGAGGTCATGTGGGAGATGATGTCATGTCAGAGATAGAGTCATGTGAGATGACGTCATGGGTGAGAGATGATGTCATGTGAGATGATGTCATGTGTGAGAGATGATGTCATGAAATGATGGGCAAGCTGTAGCCTGGTGGTTAAGGTACTGGTCTAGTAATCAGAAGATCGCTGGTTCAAGCCCCACCACTGCCAGGTTGCACATGTGATTGATGATGTCACATGTGATTGATGATGTCATGTGTGAGGGATGATGTCACGTGAGAGATTATGTCATTTGTGAGATGATGTCACATAAGGGATGATGTCACATGTAATAAATGATGTCACGTGATTGATGTCATGTAGGAGATGATGTCATGTGAGGGATGATGTCACGTGTGAGATGAGGTCGCGAGTCATTGATGATGTCATGGATTCACAGTGGATCAGAAGCGGTTGTGATTTATACAGTTACGTTTCCCGGGTGAACACGCTGCTTCTAAATGAATTAAATATTGAAGTTTCTGCTCCGGCGCCGCGTATAAAAACCCAAAATAAAAATAGATTCATTATTTCTGTCTGATGTTCCGACTCTGTCAGAATCTCTGCTGTTATAACGGTGAGGGCGGTTCTGCAGCGCCGCTTCTTTTCTCTTTGGAAACAAGCAGGACCAAGTTTCAGTTCCACAGCCTGTCCTTATAAGGAGCCGGAGGGGGCGGAGCTAACAGCATCAGAACCAATCAGAAGCAGTCCAGGTCCCGTCATTATCTCCACCAGAACAGCAGCAGCACAGTGAGCAGCAGAGTCAGAGCTGAGGGGGAAGCGGGTGGGGCTTTGTCCTTAACAGGCCTGAGGGGCGTGGCTATATCAGACGCTGGTCTGAGGGGCGTGGCCTGGTCTCTCCGCCCCACCTCTACCGCCGGCGCCTCCGTCACCGTGAGCTCGAACTCCGTGGTGAAGCCACTCCCACTGCCGGAGCCGCTGACCTCATCACCTGGAGAACCAATCACAGCAAGGATTAGCAAAGACGCCACAAATGCTAACCCTGCTACATGCTAACAGCAGCTAATGCTAACCCTGCTACATGTTAACAGCAGCTAATGCTAACCCCGCTACATGTTAACAGCAGCTAATGTACACATGCTAACTGTATAAAGGTGAAGTAGAGGAAGTAGAGGTGAGGTTACTGGAGTCCTGGAAGCTGAGGTCGTTGCCGTTGTAGGCGTTCCTCAGTTTGTTGCTCATCACTCTCAGAGCCATGATCTGCTGCCGGATGAAGGTGTCGGGACGCGTGACGTCCATCTCCACCTCCGGGTTACTCAGCTGATTGGTCAGGCCGTCCTTCACCACCTCCGGGAAATATCTGAGGAACGGCCGAGGAACACAGAGAGAGGAAACATCTCAACACTCTCCAGAACCCTCAAAAACACTCAGAGATCAAACATCTCAACACCCTCAAAAAAAACCAAAATACCTCAAAAACCCTCAACATCTTAACACTCAGAGAGAGGAAACATCTCAACACCCTCAAAACCCCCCAGAAACCCTCAACACCTCAACACTCAGACACCCTTTAGCCCTGAGTGAGAGACTGTTAGAGCTGGGACTGTTAGTGCTGGGACTGTTAGTGCTGCCAGGTGCTCTCCTACCTTCCTTTGGTGTGACTGTTCCAGCACTGCTGACTGTCCGGCTCGATCAGAGTCTCTCTGGAGCAGATCTGCTCGGGCAGCGCTGACCAGAACCTCCTGACCTGCTTCAGCTTCTGCTTCAGATCCAGAACCTACAGAGAGCCGACAGAGAGGAGAGCAGGAGATTCAGAGGTCTGAGAACCATCGCTCACTCCAACTGAACATGCAAAACTCCACACAGAAAGGACCCGGACCGCTCCACCTGGGATTCGAACCCAGGACCTTCTTGCTGTGAGGTGTCAGTGCTACCCTGGGGCGTGGTTTAAACCCTATTCATGAATGTAAACTTCTGATCTCAGTCGGAGCTGCAGAGACGTTCGTTTCATTCCAGCGCCGCCGCCGCTATCGCAAAACACCCCCCCCCCCCACATCTGCGTGTACTGTCTGCATATTGCTAGCAATGCTAATGTTATTCCTAAGTGAGTTTATTTGCTGGTGTGAGACGCCATTAACTCCTCACAGTTTACATTAGCGACAGATGCTAACGAGGCTTTAACGACAGGAAAACAGCGCGTTCAGAGCAGATAGCGCCGTTAGCATCGAGAAATCGACGCCTGCCTCGCTACAGACAGAGAGACGTTCTTATCTAGCGCTAGTGCTAACGCTGCTCTGACTGAGCGCTGCTGTGTGAACGCCAGTTTCTACATGAGCAGAGAGACCTGACCCCCCCCCCCCCCCCCCAAACTAGCTGAGTATAACGGAGAGCACGTTAGCATAACGCTACAGGAAGCTGATGAGCGCTTA
This sequence comes from Trichomycterus rosablanca, assembly GCF_030014385.1. NCBI lineage: Eukaryota > Metazoa > Chordata > Actinopteri > Siluriformes > Trichomycteridae > Trichomycterus > Trichomycterus rosablanca. The sequence goes on along the minus strand of NC_086002.1, from coordinate 104,628 downwards.
GCCGAACGTACAGCAGATCAAAATGACGTCAACGCTTCAATCCCAGGAACAAACCTGCACACCACCATAACACCACCACCACACCCCCCTCAGCACCACCACCACACCATCCTCAGCACCACCACCACACCCCCCTCAGCACCACCACCACACCCTCCTCAGCACCAATACCACACCCCCCTCAGCACCACCACCACACCCCCCTCAGCACCACCACCACACCCCCCTCAGCACCACCACCACACCCCCCTCAGCACCACCACCACACCCTCCTCAGCACCACCACCACACCACACCCCCCTCAGCACCACCACCACACCCCCCTCAGCACCACCACCACACACCCCTCAGCACCACCACCACACCCCCCTCAGCACCACCACCACACCCTCCTCAGCACCAATACCACACCCCCCTCAGCACCACCACCACACCCCCCTCAGCACCACCACCACACCCCCCTCAGCACCACCACCACACCACACCCCCCTCAGCACCACCACCACACCCCCCTCAGCACCACCACCACACCCTCCTCAGCACCACCACCACACCCTCCTCAGCACCACCACCACACCCCCCTCAGCACCACCACCACACCCTCCTCAGCACCAATACCACACCCCCCTCAGCACCACCACCACACCCCCCTCAGCACCACCACCACACCCCCCTCAGCACCACCACCACACCCTCCTCAGCACCACCACCACACCCTCCTCAGCACCACCACCACACCCCCCTCAGCACCACCACCACACCCCCCTCAGCACCACCACCACACCCCCCTCAGCACCACCAACACACCCTCCTCAGCACCACCACCACACCCCCCTCAGCACCACCACCACACCCCCCTCAGCACCACCACCACACCCCCTCAGCACCACCACCACACCCCCCTCAGCACCACCAACACACCCTCCTCAGCACCACCACCACACCCCCTCAGCACCACCACCACACCCCCCTCAGCACCACCACCACACCCTCCTCAGCACCACTACCACACCCTCCTCAGCACCACCACCACACCCCCCTCAGCACCACCAACACACCCCCTCAGCACCACCACCACACACCCCTCAGCACCACCAACACACCCCCCTCAGCACCACCACCACACCCCCCTCAGCACCACCACCACACCCCCCTCAGCACCACCACCACACCCTCCTCAGCACCACCACCACACCCCCCTCAGCACCACCAACACACCCCCTCAGCACCACCACCACACACCCCTCAGCACCACCACCACACCCCCTCAGCACCACCAACACACCCTCCTCAGCACCACCACCACACCCCCTCAGCACCACCACCACACCCCCTCAGCACCACCAACACACCCTCCTCAGCACCACCACCACACCCTCCTCAGCACCACCAACACACCCCCCTCAGCACCACCACCACACCCTCCTCAGCACCACCAACACACCCTTCTCAATCATATCTGACTGACCGCTCGCAATTCGTTTATGTAAATAATAAATGCTCGGAAACTACAAAAGTAAAGTGTGGTGTTCCACAGGGGTCGGTACTTGGACCGCTATTATTTACACTCTATATGCTTCCACTAGGTGAAATTATTCATAAACATGGCATAAACTTTCACTGCTATGCAGATGACACACAGCTGTATATATCAGCCAAACCAAATGATACCGACACAATCAGTAAGATAGAAGATTAAAGTGTAAACGACATAAAAAACTGGATGTCGTGTAATTTTCTTTTACTTAATTCAGATAAAACTGAGGTTTTACTTGTTGGCTCTAAAGCTGCAAGAGACAAGTTGTCTAACCTGGTGCTAAACTTAAACACGTTCTCTGTTACTCCCAGCCCAGATGTAAAAAACTTAGGTGTCACAATAGATTCAGATCTCTCCTTTGATACACACGTTAATAATATTACTAGAGTTGCTTTCTATCATTTGCGTAATATCTCTAAAATAAGAAATATACTATCTGTTAATGATGCTGAAAAACTGATCCATGCGTTTATAACTTCTGGGTTAGATTATTGTAATGCTCTTCTAACTGGATGCTCTGGTAGATCCATAAACAAACTCCAGTTAGTTCAAAATGCAGCAGCTCGAGTGCTAACTAGAACGAAAAAATTTGATCATATTACTCCTGTTCTATCATCTCTACACTGGCTGCCAGTTAAATTTCGCATTGATTACAAAATACTTTTACTAACCTATAAAGCGCTACATGGTCTGGCTCCACAGTATCTGAGTGAACTTATTAATCACTACAGCCCAGCGCGTCCACTTCGTTCACAAGATGCAGGGTTACTTATAGTTCCTAAAAATTAAAAAGATCACGGCTGGTGGAAGAGCATTTTCTTACAAAGCTCCACAACTCTGGAATAATCTTCCTGCCTCTGTTCGGGATTCGGACACAGTCTCAATGTTTAAGTCTAGACTGAAAACATATTTATTTTCTCAGGCTTTTGATTAGTATAGACAAAGGAGCAGAGCTTGGGGGTTCTTGGTCATAGAAACTTGTGGTGATCAGGGATGTTGGGTTGCTGTCGTCCTGCCTCTCTTGTCCGATCACTCAGGTTTGATGACGGTGGGGAGATGGGCGCTGATGTCCTATGAAAGCCTTCATGACCTTGTTACCTGCTCGCTCTCCCTTTTAGTTCTGCTGTAATAATTAGGGCTGCCGGAGTCTAAAACTCTCTGTAAAACTGTTTTACTCAACTAGCATTGTACATTATTAACTACATTCTTTGTTGTTTTACCCCGAGGGCATTCTGATGGAAACCTGTTCACCCGCCGAGGTTAAGGATTAAAGTCGAGACTGCCGGGACAACGATGCTGCTCCTGTCGGACGTGACGGGTCTGGAGTAATTGCACCAAGAATGACAAGAAATCACTACAGACATTATTGAAGACTACAGCGAAGAACAACTCTATTATTATTTATCTATTTATTACCAGTTATAACTTTTAGATCATTTAATTCTGTGTTCGTATGCTCTGTGTAAATCGTGTATTTATTTAAAGTATCCTCCTGGCCACCCAAGAAGGATGGGCCCTGCTGAGTCTGGTTCCTCTCAAGGTTTCTTCCTGTAATTTTCAGGGAGTTTTTCCTTGCCACAGTCGCCCTCGGCTTGCTCAACAGGGGTTTTTTGTATCTGTTGGTCCTGGATTTTGTAAAGTTGCTTTGAGACAATGTCTATTGTAAAAAGCGCTATATAAATAAAGTTGACTTGACTTGACCACCACACCCCCCTCAGCACCACCACCACACCCCCCTCAGCACCACCAACACACCCCCCTCAGCACCACCACCACACACCCCTCAGCACCACCACCACACACCCCTCAGCACCACCAACACACCCCCCTCAGCACCACCAACACACCCCCCTCAGCACCACCACCACACACCCCTCAGCACCACCAACACACCCCCCTCAGCACCACCACCACACACCCCTCAGCACCACCACCACACCCCCCTCAGCACCACCAACACACACCCCTCAGCACCACCACTACACCCCCCTCAGCACCACCACCACACCCTCCTCAGCACCACCACCACACACCCCTCAGCACCACCACCACACACCCCTCAGCACCACCACCACACCCCCCTCAGCACCACCACCACCACCACCATCATGATCTCATCACTGTTTTCTCTGGTCCTACAGAAGGGCGTCGGCCTGATTGATCCTGAATCGATAAAGCTGATCAGAAGGGGGCGCCGTAACAATATTAACATTCAGTTCCGTCTCCAAACCAGGTACTGAGGGTCCGTCAGGGTCTCACACACCTACATACTGACGGAGGGGGTCTCGATCACAGAACCACCCGGATCAGAGCGGAGGGGATGAGGGGTTACACTGATCTATAACACTCACACACATACTCATATACACACACACTCTCACACACACACACACTTATACACACACACACACCTATATACTGTATGTGTGTGTATATATATTTCGGTCTCTGTGTGTGTATATGTGTATGTGTGTGTATATAGGTGTGTGTGTGTATATGTGTATGTGTGTATATGTAGGTGTGTGTGTATGTGTGTATATACAGTATATATGTGTACGTTTGTGTGTATATATATATGTGTGTGTGTATGTGTGAATATACAGTGTATCACAAAAGTGAGTACACCCCTCCCATTTCTGCAAATATTTCATTATATCTTTTCATGGGACAACACTATAGAAATAAAACTTGGATATAACTTAGAGTAGTCAGTGTACAGCTTGTATAGCAGTGTAGATTTACTGTCTTCTGAAAATAACTCAACACACAGCCATTAATGTCTAAATAGCTGCAACATAAGTGAGTACACCCCACAGTGAACATGTCCAAATTGTGCCCAAAGTGTCAATATTTTGTGTGACCACCATTATTATCCAGCACTGCCTTAACCCTCCTGGGCATGGAATTCACCAGAGCTGCACAGGTTGCTACTGGAATCCTCTTCCACTCCTCCATGATGACATCACGGAGCTGGTGGATGTTAGACACCTTGAACTCCTCCACCTTCCACTTGAGGATGCGCCACAGGTGCTCAATTGGGTTTAGTCCATCACCTTTACCTTCAGCTTCCTCAGCAAGGCAGTTGTCATCTTGGAGGTTGTGTTTGGGGTCGTTATCCTGTTGGAAAACTGCCAGTTTTCGAAGGGAGGGGATCATGCTCTGTTTCAGAATGTCACAGTACATGTTGGAATTCATGTTTCCCTCAATGAACTGCAGCTCCCCAGTGCCAGCAACACTCATGCAGCCCAAGACCATGATGCTACCACCACCATGCTTGACTGTAGGCAAGATACAGTTGTCTTGGTACTTCTCACCAGGGCGCCGCCACACATGCTGGACACCATCTGAGCCAAACAAGTTTATCTTGGTCTCATCAGACCACAGGGCATTCCAGTAATCCATGTTCTTGGACTGCTTGTCTTCAGCAAACTGTTTGCGGGCTTTCTTGTGCGTCAGCTTCCTTCTGGGATGACGACCATGCAGACCGAGTTGATGCGGTGTGCGGCGTATGGTCTGAGCACTGACAGGCTGACCTCCCACGTCTTCAACCTCTGCAGCAATGCTGGCAGCACTCATGTGTCTATTTTTTAAAGCCAACCTCTGGATATGACGCCGAACACGTGGACTCGACTTCTTTGGTCGACCCTGGTGAAGCCTGTTCCTAGTGGAACCTGTCCTGGAAAACCGCTGTATGACCTTGGCCACCATGCTGTAGCTCAGTTTCAGGGTGTTAGCAATCTTCTTATAGCCCAGGCCACCTTTGTGGAGAGCAACAATTCTATTTCTCACATCCTCAGAGAGTTCTTTGCCATGAGGTGCCATGTTGAATATCCAGTGGCCAGTATGAGAGAATTGTACCCAAAACACCAAATTTAACAGCCCTGCTCCCCATTTACACCTGGGACCTTGACACATGACACCAGGGAGGGACGACGACACATTTGGGCACAATTTGGACATGTTCACTGTGGGGTGTACTCACTTATGTTGCAGCTATTTAGACATTAATGGCTGTGTGTTGAGTTATTTTCAGAAGACAGTAAATCTACACTGCTATACAAGCTGTACACTGACTACTCTAAGTTATATCCAAGTTTCATGTCTATAGTGTTGTCCCATGAAAAGATATAATGAAATATTTGCAGAAATGTGAGGGGTGTACTTACTTTTGTGATACACTGTATATGTGTATGTGTGTGTGTGTGTGTGTGTGTGTGTGTATATATACTGTATATACTGTATGTGTGTGTAGGTGTGTGTGTGTATGTGTGTATATATGTGTACGTGTGTTTGTGTATATATATATGTGTGTGTAGGTGTGTGTGTGTATATGTGTGTGTGTGTATATGTAGGTGTGTGTGTATGTGTGTATATACAGTATGTGTGTGTGTGTGTGTGTGTGCTTACACTGAGCTGCATGGTTCTCCAAACGTTCCTCTGAAAACACACAGAGATCAGAAAATAAAACACTGAAGGATGAAAATAAAACACATTAATAACACCTACACTCGTGTGGGTGTGTGTGTGTGTGACCACCGCTGGACCACCGCTGGACCACAGAGCAGAAACAGTTTAATCAGTGAGACTGATACAGATGTGACCACAAGCACCATCTCGTCTACACAGACGTCTCTACAGTGATGGTCCTTTGATGGTCCAGTGCAAACACCTGGTCAGGGCTGCTGTGCTCACCAGTCTCTGTAGTCCGGAGGTGTGTGAGAGTTTAGGATCGTCGGTGCTGGACGGTCTGAACCGATCATGAAACGCTTCCTCAGCACTGCGGCTGCTCCGACCCGATCCAGACGCCAGAGGTTTGGGGTGACCGCAACCCTGAAACACCTGCAAATAAAGCCTGCGCTGTTACCATGACAACCAGCATCAGCATCAGCATGGCTGTGTTCCAAACCGTGATTATGGGGCGTGGTGCGTTTAACCTTGGCCGAGAGGTGCGGACTGTTCTCCTGTAGAGTCGTGATGGCCTCAGAGATCTTCACATCGATCGGCTCCATCACCGCCTCGATACTCAACGGTCCCTCCAACCGGCCAGCTACCAGGAGCATGGAGTCTACAGCGCACACACACACACACAAACATACACACACACACATACACACACACAAACATACACACACACGTGAGTGACTGTCATACATCATCATGGACAAAAGAAAAACCCACCAGACTGGTTATGTGTGTTTAACAGAACCCAGTTCCTCCACACCTCTAGTGCAGTGGGTGGATCAGTGTACACACACTGTACACACACACTGTACACACACACACACACTGTACACACACACTGTACACACACTGTACACACACACACTCTGTACACACACTGTACACACACTCTGTAGACACACTGTAGACACACTACACACACACACACTGTACACACACTCTGTACACACACTCTGTACACACACTGTACACACACTCTGTACACACACTGTACACAGACTCTGTACACACACTGTACACACACTCTGTACACACACTGTACACACACTCTGTACACACACTCTGTACACACACTGTACACACACTCTGTAGACACACTGTAGACACACTACACACACACACACTGTACACACACTGTACACACACTCTGTACACACACTGTACACACACTGTACACACACTCTGTACACACACTCTGTACACACACTGTACACACACTCTGTACACACACTCTGTAGACACACTGTACACACACTGTACACACTCTGTACACACACTGTACACACACTCTGTACACACACTCTGTACACACACTGTACACACACTCTGTAGACACTGTACACACACACACTGTACACACACTGTACACACACTCTGTACACACACTCTGTACACACACTGTACACACACTCTGTACACACACTCTGTACACACACTGTACACACACTGTACACACACTCTGTACACACACTCTGTACACACACACTGTACACACACTCTGTACACACACTCTGTACACACTCTGTAGACACACTGTACACACACTGTACACACACTCTGTACACACTCTGTACACACACTCTGTACACACACTCTGTACACACACTGTACACACACTCTGTAGACACTGTACACACACACACTGTACACACACTGTACACACACTGTACACACACTCTGTACACACACTGTACACACACTCTGTACACACACTCTGTACACACACTGTAGACACACTGTACACACACTGTAGACACACTGTACACACACACACACTCTGTACACACACTCTGTAGACACACTCTGTACACACACACTGTACACACACTGTACACACACTCTGTACACACACTGTACACACACTCTGTACACACACTCTGTACACACACTGTAGACACACTGTAGACACACTGTACACACACACACTGTAGACACACTGTACACACACTCTGTACACACACTGTACACACACTCTGTACACACACTGTACACACACTCTGTACACACACTGTACACACACTCTGTACACACACTCTGTACACACACTGTACACACACTCTGTACACACACTCTGTACACACACTGTACACACACTCTGTACACACACTCTGTACACACACTCTGTAGACACACTGTAGACACACTACACACACACACACACTGTACACACTCTGTACACACACTCTGTACACACACTGTACACACACTCTGTACACACACTCTGTACACACACTCTGTAGACACACTGTAGACACACTACACACACACACACTCTGTACACACACTCTGTGCACACACTCTGTACACACACTCTGTACACACACTGTACACACACTGTACACACTCTGTACACACACTGTACACACACTCTGTACACACACTCTGTACACACACACTGTACACACACTGTACACACACTCTGTAGACACACTGTACACACACACACTGTACACACACTGTACACACACTCTGTAGACACACTGTACACACACTGTACACACACTGTACACACACTCTGTAGACACACTGTACACACACACACTGTACACACACTGTACACACACTGTACACACACTGTACACACACTGTACACACACACACACACTGTACACACACTGTACACACACACACACACTGTACACACACTGTAGACACTGTACACACACACACACTGTACACACACTGTACACACACTCTGTACACACACTGTACACACACTGTAGACACACTGTACACACACACTGTACACACACACACTGTACACACACTGTACACACACTGTACACACACTGTACACACACTGTACACACACACACTGTACACACACTGTACACACACACACTACACACACTGTTCACACACTCTGTACACACACTACACACTCTGTACACACACTCTGTACACACACTGTACACACACTCTGTACACACACTGTAAACACACTCTGTACACACACTGTACACACACACACTGTACACACACTGTACACACACTGTACACACACTGTACACACACTGTACACACACACACTACACACACTGTTCACACACTCTGTACACACACTCTGTACACACACTGTACACACTCTGTACACACACTCTGTACACACACTGTACACACACTCTGTACACACACTGTACACACACTCTGTAGACACACTGTAGACACACTACACACACACACACACTGTACACACACTGTACACACACTCTGTACACACACTCTGTACACACACTGTACACACACTCTGTACACACACTCTGTACACACACTGTACACACACTCTGTACACACACTCTGTAGACACACTGTACACACACTGTACACACACTCTGTACACACTCTGTACACACACTGTACACACACTCTGTACACACACTGTACACACACTCTGTACACACACTGTACACACACTCTGTACACACACTCTGTACACACACTCTGTAGACACACTGTACACACACACACTCTGTACACACACTCTGTAGACACACTCTGTACACACACACTGTACACACACTCTGTACACACACTCTGTACACACACTCTGTAGACACACTGTACACACACACACTCTGTACACACACTCTGTAGACACACTCTGTACACACACACTGTACACACACTCTGTACACACACTCTGTACACACACTGTACACACACTGTACACACACACACTGTACACACACTGTACACACACACACTGTACACACACTGTACACACACACTGTACACACACTGTACACACACTCTGTACACACACTGTACACACACTCTGTACACACACTCTGTACACACACTGTACACACACTCTGTACACACACTGTAGACACACTGTACACACACACACTGTACACACACTGTACACACACACACTGTACACACACTGTACACACACTCTGTACACACACTCTGTACACACACTGTACACACTCTGTACACACACTCTGTACACACACTGTACACACACTCTGTACACACACTGTACACACACTCTGTACACACACTCTGTACACACACTGTACACACACTCTGTACACACACTCTGTACACACACTGTACACACACTCTGTAGACACACTGTAGACACACTACACACACACACACACTGTACACACACTGTACACACACTCTGTACACACACTCTGTACACACACTGTACACACACTCTGTACACACACTCTGTACACACACTGTACACACACTCTGTACACACACTCTGTAGACACACTGTACACACACTGTACACACACTCTGTACACACTCTGTACACACACTGTACACACACTCTGTACACACACTGTACACACACTCTGTACACACACTGTACACACACTCTGTACACACACTCTGTACACACACTCTGTAGACACACTGTACACACACACACTCTGTACACACACTCTGTAGACACACTCTGTACACACACACTGTACACACACTCTGTACACACACTCTGTACACACACTCTGTAGACACACTGTACACACACACACTCTGTACACACACTCTGTAGACACACTCTGTACACACACACTGTACACACACTCTGTACACACACTCTGTACACACACTGTACACACACTGTACACACACACACTGTACACACACTGTACACACACACACTGTACACACACTGTACACACACACACTGTACACACACTGTACACACACTCTGTACACACACTCTGTAGACACACTGTACACACACTGTACACACACTCTGTACACACTCTGTACACACACTGTACACACACTCTGTACACACACTGTACACACACTCTGTACACACACTGTACACACACTCTGTACACACACTCTGTACACACACTCTGTAGACACACTGTACACACACACACTCTGTACACACACTCTGTAGACACACTCTGTACACACACACTGTACACACACTCTGTACACACACTGTACACACACTCTGTAGACACACTGTACACACACACACTCTGTACACACACTCTGTAGACACACTCTGTACACACACACTGTACACACACTCTGTACACACACTCTGTACACACACTGTACACACACTGTACACACACACACTGTACACACACTGTACACACACACACTGTACACACACTGTACACACACACTGTACACACACTGTACACACACTCTGTACACACACTGTACACACACTCTGTACACACACTCTGTACACACACTGTACACACACTCTGTACACACACTGTAGACACACTGTACACACACACACTGTACACACACTGTACACACACACACTGTACACACACTCTGTACACACACTGTACACACACTCTGTACACACACTCTGTACACACACTGTACACACACTCTGTAGACACACTGTAGACACACTACACACACACACACACTGTACACACACTGTACACACACTCTGTACACACACTCTGTACACACACTGTACACACACTCTGTACACACACTCTGTACACACACTGTACACACACTCTGTACACACACTCTGTAGACACACTGTACACACACTGTACACACACTGTACACACTCTGTACACACACTGTACACACACTCTGTACACACACTGTACACACACTCTGTACACACACTCTGTACACACACTCTGTAGACACACTGTACACACACACACTCTGTACACACACTCTGTAGACACACTCTGTACACACACACTGTACACACACTCTGTACACACACTGTAGACACACTGTACACACACACACTGTACACACACTGTACACACACACACTGTACACACACTGTACACACACTCTGTACACACACTGTACACACACTGTACACACACTCTGTACACACACTCTGTACACACACACTGTACACACACTCTGTAGACACACTGTAGACACACTACACACACACTGTACACACACTGTACACACACTCTGTACACACACACTGTACACACACTCTGTACACACACTCTGTACACACACTGTACACACACTCTGTACACACACTCTGTACACACACTCTGTAGACACACTGTACACACACTGTACACACACTCTGTACACACTCTGTACACACACTCTGTACACACACTGTACACACACTCTGTACACACACTGTACACACACTCTGTAGACACTGTACACACACACACTGTACACACACTGTACACACACTCTGTACACACACTGTACACACACTCTGTAGACACTGTACACACACACACTGTTCACACACTGTACACACACTCTGTACACACACTCTGTACACACACTCTGTAGACACACTGTACACACACTCTGTAGACACACTGTACACACACACACTCTGTACACACACTCTGTAGACACACTCTGTACACACACACTGTACACACACTCTGTACACACACTCTGTACACACACTCTGTACACACACTGTAGACAAACTGTACACACACTGTACACACACTCTGTACACACACTGTACACACACTCTGTACACACACTCTGTACACACACACTGTACACACACTGTACACACACTGTAGACACACTGTACACACACACACTGTACACACACTGTACACACACTGTAGACACACTACACACACTCTGTACACACACTGTACACACACTGTACACACACTGTACACACACTGTACACACACTCTGTACACACACTGTACACACACTGTACACACACTGTACACACACTCTGTAGACACACTGTACACACACACACTGTACACACACTGTACACACACTGTACACACACTGTACACACACTGTAGACACACTGTACACACACTCTGTACACACACTGTACACACACACACTGTACACACACTCTGTAGACACACTGTACACACACTGTTCACACACACTGTACACACACTCTGTACACACACACTGTACACACTGTACACACACACACTGTACACACACACTCTGTACACACACTGTACACACACTCTGTACACACACACTGTACACACTGTACACACACACTGTACACACACACACTGTACACACACTGTACACACACACTGTACACACACTGTACACACACACACTGTACACACACACTACACACACTGTACACACACACACTGTACACACTCTACACACACACTCTGTACACACACTGTACACACACTACACACACTCTGTAGACACACTGTAGACACACTACACACACACACTGTACACACACTGTACACACACACACTGTACACACACTGTACACACACACTGTACACACACTGTACACACACTGTACACACACTGTACACACACACACTGTACACACACTGTACACACATTGTACACACACTGTACACACACACTTAATGAACACGTCTGTTGGTTAGTTGAGTTTGAGCTGCTGTGCAGGTTCCTCATCACGGTTCCTCATCACGGTTCCTCTCTCAGTTTGGACCCCTGCAGTGGCGGTGGGTGCGCCTCAGATGAAAGCCGTGATGAATAAATGAAGATAAATAAGAGGAGGAACAAACACTGAGATGAATAAAAGATGAAGAGAATAAAGCCGCGATATGAGGAGATGATTTTATTAATCCAGGTTCTGACCTCCGATCTGAGATCCTCTCGTCTACAGTGGAGTGTGTGTGTGTGTGTGTGTGTGTGTGTGTGTGTGTGTGTGTGTGAGAGTATTAATAACAGTAATGAGGATCCTGCGCGCTGCATCAACACTCATAAATAAACCTGATTCACTTCATTTATCGTTTCTAATAAAATAATCGGAGACGTTTTTACTTCTGATGGAACAAAAAATAAAGAAGCATCACGATGAGGTTCTCTCCCTCTTCCTCTGATCATCATCATCACGTTTAAATCAGTTAAAACTTCAGAGACATTTAAGTAACGATCCCTAATAAACAGAGCTAACGTCTATTAAAATATAAATAATAAAATATTCATTATTTCTTCTCTGTTTATTGATATTTGTTCAGAGTGAGACGTACGAGCTCCAGTGTAAATCTGCGTCCGGTACAGAGACACCTGATCAGGGACGTGTCCAAATCCACGCCTGGTACTAGATACTGATCAAGGACATGTCCCAAATCTACATTAATTCAGAGACACAGGTTAGGGATGTGTCCTAAATCGACGTCCAGTGCAGAGACACAAATTAGGGACATGCCCCAAATCTATGTCCGGTAAAGATACAGATCAGGGACGTGTCCCAAATCTACATCAGATAAGAGAAAACAGATCAGGGACGTGCCCCAAATCTACATCCGGTGCAGAGACACAAATTAGGGTTTGTCCCAAATCTACATGCAATACAGAGATACAGATCAGGGGCATGTCCCAAATCCACGCCTGGTACTAATACAAATTAGTGAAGTGTCTCAAATCTGTGTCCGATACAGAGACAGGGATCATGGTCACTTTATCATCACTTGAGTTGCAGTGGGTCCGATGCCACCCAAAAACACAGGGTGGCATTCATCACAGGGACCAAACCCAGGTCCCATGCAGCTGTGCGGCACCATTTCACCAGCTGTGCCACCCCGGTGCACCAGCATATCAGTGTAATAATGAGGAATGGAGATGATGGAGGTGGCATCATCGATATGATCTAATCTTACACCCCTCCGAACATCCCACAGTTCAAACACCGCGCAAACAAAGTTAGCATCATAATAACCACGCTGCTGTACTGACGATGCTAAATGTGAGTGAGTGAGTGTTCAGAAGTATTTGGACAGCGAGTATCTGATTCATCTTCGTATCTAATTAAGCTTCGTTAGCGAGAGCGTCCTCACCGCGCTGTAACTGATCTCTATCGATCCTTCAGCCTCATTTATTTTTCATCTTGTGGTTTTCATGTGGTGCTAAAACCGGAACCCAGCGCTCGCCACCCGCTCACCGCCCGCTCATTCATCCGCTCACCGCCTGCTCACCACCCGCTCATTCAGCGATCTTTACTGATCTGAGGATGAACAACACACTCAGAATCACAGTGAACAAAGCTCCAGCGTGTTAGCATAGCGTGTTAGCTAGCCGTAGACGCTGGAGTTTCCTGGTTACACAGTGTGGTAATGAAGAGACGTGATCCTGGTGCTTCTATAAAAACAAACCCACCTAGCTCAGGTGGTTCCTGTAACGATCACAGCGCCCGTGGCCTCGTTACATTTAAATAGATCATCACACACAGGTGTAATTACAGGAGGTGTGAGACGTACCTCCTGCAGTCTGATTGAGCGAGGTAGCTCTGTGATTTGGGACGCAGCCCACCGAGACTCCACCACACATCACCTCCAGCGCGCGGGTTTGAATCTGCAGTTATTAATAATAACAGAGCGGCCATGTTTCAGCCTGGAGCTAACAGAGACGAGTGTACGAGACGAGGTTCCACCTCACACACACACTGTAAACCCTGCTGTACAACCTGCTGTAACACACCAGCGCATTACTGAATGATTGGCCCCTCAGTGTCGGCCCCTCATATGAGCTTCACATGTTTGTCTGTCAGCACATGATGAGCCTCAATCTGTAATGTTTGTTTGGGCTCATTTATTATTATTATTATTATATTTTTATTATTATTATTATGACAATTATTATTTTTATTATTATAACATTTATTATTATTATCATTATTATTATTTTATTATTGCTATTAGTTATGATTTATTATTATCATTATTAAAATATGTATAATAATTATTATTTATGTTATTCTTATTATAATTTTTACATTTATTTATTGTTATAACATTTATTATTATTGTTATTATATTATTATTATTATAACATTTATTATCATTAATTATTATTATAACATTTATTAATTATAACATTTATTATTATTATTATTATTATTATTATTATAACATTTATTATTATTATTTTATTATTATTATTATTTTATTATTATTATTACATTTATTATTATTATTATTATTAACTCCGGTTGCCAGATCCTCTGTATTAGCGTTACTGAAAGCTTCACAGTGTGGTAATGAAGAGACGTGATCCTGGTGCTTCTATAAAAACAAACCCACCAAGCTCAGGTGGTTCCTGTAACTCAGGTGGTTCCTGTAACTCAGGTGGTTCCTGTAGCCGCTCAAGTCGCTGCTCTCTGATTGGACGGCGCTGAAGCTTCGTTGTGGTTATGTACCTAAATCCTGGATCATTAGGTCTGAATTAGCAGAGTTGGTAGTGGCAGGGTTCGGTCCGTGGGTTCGGTCCGCGGGTCCGGCCCAGCGCCGAGCGTTTCTAATAAATCAGATGTACTGAGCACGCTCAGTAGAGCGCTCCCCCGGCGGCCGCGGTGTAATGGAGTCGGAGTGATTTCGAGAAAGAAGCTTTTAGACAGGAAGTGGTTGGAACGAATCAATGATCATTTCCTCTGATCAGAAAATCAGGACGAGAGCGGCGGCCGGGTAATTCCTCTTCATCTGCTGATTATGTCTGAGCAGCAGCGCTACAGACTGAGAGACGGCTGTTCCATTAGAGCGCTCCCTAAATCCCAGTAGTACTGGGAGGAAACCACCGCTCCACTCACACGTCTGCTGGACTGAGACGCCATCCATCTGAGAGCTGAAGCCTAATGTCACCATCAGCAACATCTCCCACACACCCGCACCAACCACACACACACACCCACACCACCCACACACACACCCACACACATACACACTCACACCACCTACACACACACCCACACCACCCACACACACACACCCACACCACCCACACACACACACCCACACACACACCCCCACACACACACACCCACACCACCCACACACACACCACCCACACACACACACACACCACCCACACCCACACACATACACACCCACACCACCTACACACACACCCACACCACCCACACACACACACCACATACACACACACACACCCACACACACACCCCCACACACACACCCACACACACACACACCCACACCACCCACACACACCACCCACACACACCCACACACACACACACACACACACACACCACCCACACACACCACCCACACCCACACCACCCACACACACCCACACACACACACACACACACACCCACACCACCCACACACACCACCCACACACACCCACACACACACACACACACACACCACCCACACACACACCCACACCACCCACACACACACACCCACACCACCCATACCACCCACACACACACACCCACACACATACACACCCACACCCACACCACCCACACACACACCCACACACACACACCCACACCACCCACACACACACACACACACACACACACACCCACACACACACACACCCACACCACCCACCCACCCACACACCCACCCACACACCCACACACACACCCACACCACCCACACACACACACACACCCACACACACACCCACACCACCCACACACACCCACACCACCCACACGCACACACACATACACACCCACACCACCCACACACACCCACACCCACACACACACCCACACCACCCACACACACACCCACACCACCCATACCAGCCACACACACACACCCACACCACCCACACACATACACACACCCACATCACCCACACACACACACCACCCACACACCCACACACACCCTCACCACCCACACAAATATTTACAACATGAGCGGCAGAGGTGGTAAGGAGGATGAGGGTGTGGTAATTGTGGTAAGGTTGGTGCTGGGGTGTGGATGAGCGTGATATTTTAGATGGTGGAGGTGCTGATGATGAGCGTGGTGATGTAGGTGATGATGTGGATGGTGGGGTTGGTGATGATGGTGATGGTGGTGATACTATAGATGGTGAGTGGTGCTGATGGTGTGGGTGGTGCTGATGGTGTGGGTGGTGGGGGTGTGAGTGGTGATGACAGTGATGACTGTGAGTGGTGCTGATGGTGTGGGTGACCGATGGCGTGTGGTTTTGGGGTCGATGTCCTTTATAGAGAAAAACTGATTGAAAATCTATAGCAGAGAAAATAAAAATGGTGGTGAAGCTCAGATCTTCTTCAGCTTTAAATAAAGAACATTCCACTGAACGTACCGATGAAGACGTTCCACTCCAGGTCCAGGTCGGCTTGGTTGGCCAGGCAGCCCTTCAGTACGTTCTGACAGTAACTCCTGCACGGCTTCAGTCCCACAAACCCTCCGCAGTACGGACAGTACAGCATCCGGACCAGAGCCTTACTGCAACCCGGGGACACGTTCACCTGAGGACACAGAGACACGGTCATCAGGGGGACAGGACACAGAGACATGGTCATCAGGGGGACAGGACACACAGAGACACGGTCATCAGGGGGACAGGACACACAGAGACACGGTCATCAGGGGGACAGGACACACAGAGACACGGTCATCAGGGGGACAGGACACACAGAGAAACGGTCATCAGAAGGAAAGGACATACAGAGACACGGTCATCAGAGTGACAGGACACACAGAGACACGGTCATCAGGGGGACAGGACACACAGAGACATGGTCATCAGAAGGACAGGACACAGAGACACGGTCATCAGAGTGACAGGACACACAGAGACACGGTCATCAGGGGGACAGGACACACAGAGACACGGTCATCAGGGGGACAGGACACGCAGAGACACGGTCATCAGGGGGACAGGACACACAGAGACACGGTCATCAGGGGGACAGGACATACAGAGACACGGTCATCAGGGGGACAGGACACACAGAGACATGGTCATCAGGGGGACAGGACATACAGAGACATGGTCATCAGGGGGACAGGACACACAGAGACATGGTCATCAGGGGGACAGGACACAGAGACACGGTCATCAGGGGGACAGGACATACAGAGACACGGTCATCAGGGGGACAGGACATACAGAGACACGGTCATCAGGGGGACAGGACATACAGAGACACGGTCATCAGGGGGACAGGACATACAGAGACATGGTCATCAGGGGGACAGGACACACAGAGACATGGTCATCAGGGGGACAGGACATACAGAGACACGGTCATCAGGGGGACAGGACACACAGAGATGAAGGGACACAGATGGATAAATGGACAGGTGGATGGTCCTGGTCCATCGTGGTGGTTCCAAACCACGTCTCTTGCAGCACCATGGATCAGCCAGCAGAGGGCGTAAGTGCAGCAGTGATGAGGATGGGATAACTCCGCTGGAGGGGATTCCTCATCACTGCTGCACTTACGCCCTCTGCTGGCTGATCCATGGTGCTGCACAGAGACCCTCAGACCTTCTGATCACTCAACAACTCACTAAGCAGAGGAAAGCAGAGGAAAATCATCACAGCGCCTCCACCGTCTGAAAGACGAGCCGAATATTTATTAGCTATTATTTTCTTAAGGTCAGAGTTCACGCAGCTCCGCTGCTGAAGAACCCTGATGAAGGATCTTCTCACGTTGCTGGATTTATACGTGAGCTGTAGATCATCACGGATCGTTATTGATTTCCTGAGCGCCGGCGGTTTAACTGGGATTGATTAAAAACATCGATCCTTCAACGCCACAAATTATTCTCCATAAATCTCAGGATTAAATCATTCATCCAGCTCTCAGCGTTCATCAAACCCAAAACGTTCTCCTGATAACAACCAGGTGGAAGGACCTGCTGACCATGTCTGTTTTTATACGCTAATCACACTTTTCCAGCTACGTCACAGTAAGGTTGATGTTCCCTCAGCATAGAGAGTATGGGGTTCCTTCAGCAGGGTGGGTTTGAGGTTCCTCCAGCAAGGTGATTTCAGGTTCCCTTAGCAGGGTGTGTTTGAAATTCCCTCAGCAGGGTGGGTTTGAGGTTCCTCCAGCAGGGTGGGTTTGAGGTTCCCTCAGCAGGGTGGGTTTGAGGTTCCTCCAGCAGGGTGGGTTTGAGGTTCCTCCAGCAGGGTGGGTTTGAGGTTCCCTCAGCAGGGTGGGTTTGAAATTCCCTGTGCAGGGTGGGTTTGAGGTTCCTCCAGCAGGGTGGGTTTGAGGTTCCCTAAGCAGGGTGGGTTTGAGGTTCCTTCAGCAGGGTGGGTTTGAGGTTCCCTCAGCAGGGTGGGTTTGAGGTTCCTTCAGCAGGGTGGGTTTGAGGTTCCCTCAGCAGGGTGGGTTTGAGGTTCCTTCAGCAGGGTGGGTTTGAGGTTCCTCCAGCAGGGTGGGTTTGAGGTTCCCTCAGCAGGGTGGTTTTGAGGTTCCTTCAGCAGGGTGATTTAAGGTTCCTTCAGCAGGCAGGTTTGAGGTTCCCTCAGCAGGCAGGTTTTCTGAGACCTGAAGTACTTGAGCGGTTGGAAAAATAAAATGAGGATAAATGATTGAGAACCAATCAGCTCTCTGAAGTGCACTCAGACCAGATCCGATTCCATCCAGAGCTCCTTCAGGGAGGAGGAGAGGAGAACGTTCACACTAAACTAAATCATCACTTCATTGAGAGAGAGCTGGATGTAAAACGAGAGAGTGCAGCTCTGAGAGAGAGAGAGAGAGAGTGAGCGTCTATATATTAATGATCTGATCCGATTACTGAGCTCTCAGATCTGTGAGGAACCTGCTGAGTGTTCCTCATCCTCTCAAAGAACCGTCCTCATACTCCTCACCTTTAGACCACATCAAACCTTCAACTACACCAGGAGAACTTTATTCAGATAAGGAGGTGATGAGGAGCAACATGAGGAACGTGAAAGCAGAACTTCTGGAGATGTGAAGATCTGGAGCTCCAGTACTGAGTGAAAACAGACTGGAGAGGATGGTTATACTGGTACAAACTGTTGGGGGAAAAGACGGGAGTAAAAAGTGGGCGGGGTCTTGGAGGCTGTGTGAGGACCCTGTGTGACTTTACTAACACGCTAGTGCTGTAGGAGACAGGAAATGATGTCAGAGATGAAACAGGAGAAGCGATCGTTTCCACTCCTGACCCGCCGAGATCCTAAATAACGTTAAATCGTTAAAGCGCTAAATCCAGCAGATTAAACCGCGTTTCTCTCACTGCTCAGTGCTAATAACCCATACACTACATTTCCCATGATGCTCGGCGTGTCTCTCTCTCTAATGACATCATCAGAGGTGATTGATGGTGGTTGGTGGAGAAGATAAACGAGCGCAGCAGTAAGAGCTGAGATGATGGAAGACGAGCGTTTGCTGTCTGACACGTAATTACGGTCCTGATTCTAGTTCAATCAGCGCTAATCAAACACAGCTTAGCGGCTAAAGCAGAGGCTAATGCTACGCTAACATGCTAACACGCCCATTACTCACTACACAGACGCACCTCTGAACCCTTCAGGACGTGAGATGGGTGTATTGTTGATGTCTCACCTTGGCTACACGGTTGGCCACCTCCCGTCCCACCATCAGCCCCTGGACGAAGGTGCGGGCGGCAGCGAGGGCGCGTGTGATCTGGAGGCGGAGTTTGCGCGGCGCAGCTCCGAAGGGCCACAGCTGGTCCGTGTACTTGCTAACACACTCCAGATAATCGTCCGTGAAGGAGAAACGAGCGTTCAGCAGCTGGAACATCTTCTCCAGGAGCCGCGCCCAGAAATCGCTTAGCATCTCCTCCAGGTTGACGTTGCCCCCTGTGTAGTAGCGCCGCAGTTCTGAGAACAGGTCCTCCAGCAGCTCCGAGTTGTGGCTGAACAGCTTTCTGTAGGTTCTCGCCAGCAGGACGTTCAGAGACCTCTCCGAGCTGTCCAGCAACTCCAGGAAAAACTCTGCAGGAGAGAGGAGGGAAAGAGGAGACCAATCAGAGTCCTGATCAAAAGATCAAAGGGTCCGAGCATCAAGATCAAAGAATCAAGATCAGAGGATCAGGATCAGACTGACATTAGCACATCATGTTCATCTTCCAGACTACCCGCCATCTCAGTGCACCATCTACACTGTTCACACTGGACCCTTCACACTGCACCTCCACAGTGCACCATCTACACTCCTCCATCTACACTGGACCCTCCAAACTGGACCTTTCACAAGGCACCTCCACACTGCACCCTCCAAACTTAATCCTCCACACTGCACCGTCTACACTCCACTGTCCACACTGCACCTCCACAATGCACACTCCACCCAGCACTGGACCCTGTACAGTGCACCTTCCATACTGGACACTCCACCATTCACAGTGCGCCCTTGACCCTGCACCATCCACACTCCACCCCACATCCTACACACTACCCAGCACACAGTGAAACAGTACACACTGCGTCCCCCCCCCCCCCCCCACACACACACACACTGCGCTCAGTGCTGTGATGATGAATCAGACTCCTTATTCAAGGTAACTGAACCAACGCTAGTGTGAACCATGAAAGGAAGGCGCTAGTCAGAGCTAGCTAGCATCCAGTGATAGTATGAACAGCTGATTGTGACTAATGAACGAGTCCGCGGGTGCTAAAGAGAAAATGTCGGCGGCTTTGAAGTTTGTCCTCGTTTACTAATTGCTCACTGTTAGCCGCCGCGGCACTTTGATTTCTTCATCAGTGACTTTTATATCATTCTGAGCGGCGGGTTGCAAGATCATGCAGCTTTCACTTAGTTCTGGAAGGTGAAAAAATAAACGGAGAGCAAAATTTATCATGAACAAAGAACCTGGAGGTGAAACCCAACCACAACCTGCTGATTACCCTACTGACCCCCCAGACCTTCTACCAACCTGCTGTTTACCCTACCATATGGCAGGTTGGGTAGAAGGTCTGGAGGGTCAGTAAGGTAAACAGCAGGTTGGGTAGAAGGTCTGGAGGGTCAGTAGGGTAAACAGCAGGTTGGGTAGAAGGTCTGGAGGGTCAGTAGGGTAAACAGCAGGTTGGTAGAAGGTCTGGAGGGTCAGTAAGGTAAACAGCAGGTTGGGTAGAAGGTCTGGAGGGTCAGTAGGGTAAACAGCAGGTTGGTAGAAGGTCTGGAGGGTCAGTAAGGTAAACAGCAGGTTGGGTAGAAGGTCTGGAGGGTCAGTAGGGTAAACAGCAGGTTGGGTAGAAGGTCTGGAGGGTAAGTAGGGTAAACGACAGGTTGGTAGAAGGTCTGGAGGGTCAGTAGGGTAAACAGCAGGTTGGTAGAAGGTCTGGAGGGTCAGTAGGGTAAACAGCAGGTTGGGTAGAAGGTCTGGAGGGTAAGTAGGGTAAACAGCAGGTTGGGTAGAAGGTCTGGAGGGTCAGTAGGGTAAACAGCAGGTTGGTAGAAGGTCTGGAGGGTCAGTAGGGTAAACAGCAGGTTGGGTAGAAGGTCTGGAGGGTAAGTAGGGTAAACAGCAGGTTGGGTAGAAGGTCTGGAGGGTAAGTAGGGTAAACAGCAGGTTGGGTAGAAGGTCTGGAGGGTAAGTAGGGTAAACAGCAGGTTGGTAGAAGGTCTGGAGGGTCAGTAGGGTAAACAGCAGGTTGGTAGAAGGTCTGGAGGGTCAGTAGGGTAAACAGCAGGTTGGTAGAAGGTCTGGAGGGTCAGTAAGGTAAACAGCAGGTTGGTAGAAGGTCTGGAGGGTCAGTAGGGTAAACAGCAGGTTGGGTAGAAGGTCTGGAGGGTCAGTAGGGTAAACAGCAGGTTGGTAGAAGGTCTGGAGGGTCAGTAAGGTAAACAGCAGGTTGGGTAGAAGGTCTGGAGGGTCAGTAGGGTAAACAGCAGGTTGGTAGAAGGTCTGGAGGGTCAGTAAGGTAAACAGCAGGTTGGGTAGAAGGTCTGGAGGGTCAGTAGGGTAAACAGCAGGTTGGGTAGAAGGTCTGGAGGGTCAGTAGGGTAAACAGCAGGTTGGTAGAAGGTCTGGAGGGTCAGTAAGGTAAACAGCAGGTTGGGTAGAAGGTCTGGAGGGTCAGTAGGGTAAACAGCAGGTTGGTAGAAGGTCTGGAGGGTCAGTAAGGTAAACAGCAGGTTGGGTAGAAGGTCTGGAGGGTCAGTAGGGTAAACAGCAGGTTGGGTAGAAGGTCTGGAGGGTAAGTAGGGTAAACGACAGGTTGGTAGAAGGTCTGGAGGGTCAGTAGGGTAAACAGCAGGTTGGTAGAAGGTCTGGAGGGTCAGTAGGGTAAACAGCAGGTTGGGTAGAAGGTCTGGAGGGTAAGTAGGGTAAACAGCAGGTTGGGTAGAAGGTCTGGAGGGTCAGTAGGGTAAACAGCAGGTTGGTAGAAGGTCTGGAGGGTCAGTAGGGTAAACAGCAGGTTGGGTAGAAGGTCTGGAGGGTAAGTAGGGTAAACAGCAGGTTGGGTAGAAGGTCTGGAGGGTAAGTAGGGTAAACAGCAGGTTGGGTAGAAGGTCTGGAGGGTAAGTAGGGTAAACAGCAGGTTGGTAGAAGGTCTGGAGGGTCAGTAGGGTAAACAGCAGGTTGGTAGAAGGTCTGGAGGGTCAGTAGGGTAAACAGCAGGTTGGTAGAAGGTCTGGAGGGTCAGTAAGGTAAACAGCAGGTTGGTAGAAGGTCTGGAGGGTCAGTAGGGTAAACAGCAGGTTGGGTAGAAGGTCTGGAGGGTCAGTAGGGTAAACAGCAGGTTGGTAGAAGGTCTGGAGGGTCAGTAAGGTAAACAGCAGGTTGGGTAGAAGGTCTGGAGGGTCAGTAGGGTAAACAGCAGGTTGGTAGAAGGTCTGGAGGGTCAGTAAGGTAAACAGCAGGTTGGGTAGAAGGTCTGGAGGGTCAGTAGGGTAAACAGCAGGTTGGGTAGAAGGTCTGGAGGGTCAGTAGGGTAAACAGCAGGTTGGTAGAAGGTCTGGAGGGTCAGTAAGGTAAACAGCAGGTTGGGTAGAAGGTCTGGAGGGTCAGTAGGGTAAACAGCAGGTTGGTAGAAGGTCTGGAGGGTCAGTAAGGTAAACAGCAGGTTGGGTAGAAGGTCTGGAGGGTCAGTAGGGTAAACAGCAGGTTGGGTAGAAGGTCTGGAGGGTAAGTAGGGTAAACGACAGGTTGGTAGAAGGTCTGGAGGGTCAGTAGGGTAAACAGCAGGTTGGTAGAAGGTCTGGAGGGTCAGTAGGGTAAACAGCAGGTTGGGTAGAAGGTCTGGAGGGTAAGTAGGGTAAACAGCAGGTTGGGTAGAAGGTCTGGAGGGTCAGTAGGGTAAACAGCAGGTTGGTAGAAGGTCTGGAGGGTCAGTAGGGTAAACAGCAGGTTGGGTAGAAGGTCTGGAGGGTAAGTAGGGTAAACAGCAGGTTGGGTAGAAGGTCTGGAGGGTAAGTAGGGTAAACAGCAGGTTGGGTAGAAGGTCTGGAGGGTAAGTAGGGTAAACAGCAGGTTGGTAGAAGGTCTGGAGGGTCAGTAGGGTAAACAGCAGGTTGGTAGAAGGTCTGGAGGGTCAGTAAGGTAAACAGCAGGTTGGTAGAAGGTCTGGAGGGTCAGTAGGGTAAACAGCAGGTTGGGTAGAAGGTCTGGAGGGTCAGTAGGGTAAACAGCAGGTTGGTAGAAGGTCTGGAGGGTCAGTAGGGTAAACAGCAGGTTGGGTAGAAGGTCTGGAGGGTAAGTAGGGTAAACAGCAGGTTGGGTAGAAGGTCTGGAGGGTAAGTAGGGTAAACAGCAGGTTGGGTAGAAGGTCTGGAGGGTAAGTAGGGTAAACAGCAGGTTGGTAGAAGGTCTGGAGGGTCAGTAGGGTAAACAGCAGGTTGGTAGAAGGTCTGGAGGGTCAGTAAGGTAAACAGCAGGTTGGTAGAAGGTCTGGAGGGTCAGTAGGGTAAACAGCAGGTTGGGTAGAAGGTCTGGAGGGTCAGTAGGGTAAACAGCAGGTTGGTAGAAGGTCTGGAGGGTCAGTAGGGTAAACAGCAGGTTGGTAGAAGGTCTGGAGGGTCAGTAAGGTAAACAGCAGGTTGGTAGAAGGTCTGGAGGGTCAGTAAGGTAAACAGCAGGTTGGTAGAAGGTCTGGAGGGTCAGTAAGGTAAACAGCAGGTTGGTAGAAGGTCTGGAGGGTCAGTAGGGTAAACAGCAGGTTGGTAGAAGGTCTGGAGGGTCAGTAAGGTAAACAGCAGGTTGGTAGAAGGTCTGGAGGGTCAGTAGGGTAAACAGCAGGTTGGTAGAAGGTCTGGAGGGTCAGTAAGGTAAACAGCAGGTTGGTAGAAGGTCTGGAGGGTCAGTAGGGTAAACGACAGGTTGTTAGAAGATATTTAAAAAAAGAAACTAGCGCTATCGTTAGCGTAACGCTGTGCGTGCTAGAACAGAAACACACAGGGTGAACTAGCGTGGATAAATCAGGACGATAACGACGTGTTTACATCGCGGACGCTCGCTGATTTATCATTTCGTTCATCCATTCGTCACAGAGCGACTTTATTTCCATCGTTAAAGCAGCGAACAGCAGGAGAAGCTCACAAAAACCTCCTGATTTATAGCGACCACGCCCGTCTGCTTTTCCTGCACTGATCCTGCGCCTGTTCTTATCTGTGACTGAATTATAACAACACACAGTTTCATACAAAACTCTACAAATCAAAAGTATTGGGACGCTCTTTCTAATGAGTTTCAGCAACTCTAACAGCTGTAATAAATCAATCATATAAAGAAATGACATGCTTCAGACTTTGCAGAAATAGTTTAGGGAAGGTCCTCTCCTGTTCCAGCATGATCGAGCTCTATACAGACATGAAGTCCTGAGCTCAGCCCCACTCAACAGCTCTGGGATGAACCGGAACACCGACTGATCAATCAGCACCCGGCCGTACAAATACTGTCACCTTTTATCTAAACAGGCACAAATTCCCACACACAGACACGTCTCAGAAGAAAAGATCACACAGAGGTTTGTTTAGGTGTCCAAATACTTTTGGCTATATTGTGTATTCCCTCCAGGAGGAACGTTTGGATGGAGTCTGGAACAGTTGGTGATGGTTTGCGCTCGCTGGCGCGGTTCCTCGAGTCCTGGTTAAACAGTCGCGCCGCAGATGCATCGAACAGACTGCTGTCTGAATCACATGACCTCGGGGCAAGGCCTGCTGGGGAATTAGCAGGAAGTAAAGTACTGCACCCTGTGGCGTGGATCCGATCCAAACTGGACCACTCGAACCCTTCTGCCAGGTCCAGGGTTCCATCAGCCTGGAGGATCAAATCGCCGTCCTGCTGCCAGAACCTGCAGATCAGAATAACGTGGACGCCACGCGGAACGCTCTCGGTCACGTCGTACATCTCACGCTGCTTCTGCAGAGCTAACAACATCAGGGCTGAATATATCAGGTTTCATCCAGCTACATCTGGCCATAAGTATCTGGACACCTCACGATGAGCACGTTGTACACCCCGTTCCAAATGTACATATTTATCCAAAGTGACTTACGATTGTGACCACATACACTGCAAGCATTTAAGGGTAAAGGGCCTCGCTTAAGGGCCCAACAGTGGCAACCTGGCAGATGTGGGGCTTGAACCATCAACCTTCTGATTACTAGTCCAGCACCCTAACCACTGAGCTGCCGTTAATTGAGTTTGAATTGTGCACTGGAACAGTCATGCTGGAGGAAGGAGAAACGGCCTTCCCCAAACTGTTGCCACATATCATTTATTCAACATCATTGATTTTAAAGCTCTAACAGGACCGGATGTGTTCAGACTATCTGAATCAGTAATTAGGAGAGGCGTCCCAATACTTTTGTCTATATAGTGTATTTGCCCAAATGAATGGATGAAGCGGATGCTCTCGACCCCTCACCTACACACACTGATGTTTACACACTGATGTTAGGGGCCCCTCACCTGGAAGGACCCCTCAGGACGAGGACGAGGATAACGGGTTTGGCATCCTGGCTCTGTTGACTTTAGAAGCCACACAGCCACTTTAAAGCTTCACTGCAGTACTAAGTGATGTGGAGGACAGAGCATAAGTGATGGGCATCATGCCAGTAGGTGGATCTGCTATCAGACTAACAACAAATATAACAACAAAATCTCCTTCTGTATCGATTCAACTTGTCCCAGGAGCTTTAAAAGTGAAGCAGGACTGTAGCTGCACCAACCCCATCATTTATTATGATTATTACTTATTATTATTATAATTACTAGTATTATTATTATTTATTATTATTATTATTTATATTATTATTATTTATTATTATTATTATTTATATTATTATTATTATTTATTGTTATTGTTATTTGTTTTTATTAATTATAATTATTTAATTACATATTTATTATTACTTATTATTAGTATTATTTATATTTAGTATTATTATTTATTTTTATTAATTAGAATTAATTAATTATATATTTATTATTATTATTATTATTATTTATTATTATTATTATTTATTAATTATTATTATTATATTATTTATTATTGTTCTTTATTAATTGTTATTATTTATTATTATTATTATTATTATAACTATTATTAATATTTAATAATATTATTATTATTAATAATTATTATTATTATATTATTTATTATTGTTATCAATTACCATTATTATTATTATTTAATATTATTATTATTATTATTATTATTATTATTATTTATTGCTATTATTATTATAACTATTATTATATTATTATTATATCGATCAGCTGCACGGAGACGGAGGATAACACAGATCAGTGCGTGACTCTACGTGCGCGATACAGATCTCCGTATGAACTCCTCCGGTGCAGGTGAAAAGAAGCGGTTGGTGTTAGTCACGACCCCCCTTGGTCAGGAATGGAGGTCTGCAGCAGTAGAGGGGAATCGGATACGACGATAAAAAGTCAGTCATCAGTGGCTCCAGACTAAATGGATTCTTTACAGCTGTTGTTTTCTCGCTCGGCGGATTCGTTACGCGGGACGATAAAATCACACCGCCGCACAAACGTTTGATGATAATAAAACTCACCCGGCGAGGGGACGCGAACACACGACGTTAAGCTTCAACTTTATATCCTTCATTACATTTTTATGTGACCTTCACGGACCAGACAGTCCAGCCATGCCGAAGCTTTATGGAGGCCAAACACTGCGGCTGTAACTCCACCGCGGGCAGGGCGGCAGCGGTGGGGGTGTTTAGGTCGGGGGAGGGGAGGGGGGGGAGTGTATGTTAGGCACCGAGGTCTGTGGGGATTTGTGGCTCGCGTCAGGTGGAGGGGTTATGAAGCAGGGAGTGACAGTTCATCCTGATTTCACGGCTGCATAGTTCGTGATTTACAAAATAAATACAGCAAGTGTTCAGCTTCACTCCAAAGCACCAGCGCATTCATGCTCAGCACAACATTTAGCTAAATTACATCTAACAAATATTCAAATCATTCACAGATTACAGAAATGAAGAATCGATTTACCATTATAGTCCAACAGAGATCTCATTATCTGTATTATATATAAACTATATAGCCAAAAGTATTCGGACACCTTAAAATGAGCTTGTTAGACCAGCACGTTATCCTGGTCAGGGTTGCACACACACACACACACACTGCAGGTCTTTGAACTCTGGGAGGGAACCGAAGCACCCGGAGGAAACCCCACGGACACAGGGGGAACATACAAACGCCACACAAAAAGGAAGGGAATTGAACCCAGGACCTTCAGTCTAGTCTGCTCATGTCAGGGCTTCAGCCACCCTTCTGAAAACTGACAATCGTGTCTGTGTAGATGCGCGGCCGGCCGATAGCACGGCTGAGATTCAAACCTGAAACCTCAGTGGGATATTCTGCTAGCGCACCAGCATCGCGGGTCAGGACTCTCCGTGTTCGAGTCTCAGCTCTGCTACCGGTCGGCTGGGCGCCCCTAGCGGGCACGATTGGCAGTGCAGACAGTGCAGCAGACAAAATCCTCCACTAGTCTTCTGTCTGGGTAAAGACAGGACTAAAAAGTGGGCGGGGTCTTCAAGGCTGTGTAAGGACCCTGGTTAGTAGTCTGAGGCGCCTGTACAGAAGTGGAGGAACGTGGAGATCAGCGCGTGACTCTCCCTGAGTGAGACCGACCTCACGCGCCGATCCACCGAAGTAAGGGGGGACAAGAAGGGGTCGCACTGGAGGGAGGGCGTGTCAGGAGAATATACCCTCCTCATACACCATCAGGGTCTCCAGCAGAGGAAGAGGAACTGGCTACGACTAAACTGGGAGGAAAAAAGAGAAAATGCAGAAATAAAATGAAACCCAGTAAATGATCTCTGATTTATTTAGGATTTGATTTGTCCCATTTTTTTTGGACAGCCCCCCACTGATGCGCTCGTCAGTTCCAGACGGTGGTGTAGCAGCAGGTCTTCGGTTCTCCTTCAGAGAGACACGGCGTCCCATCTGAACGTGGAGCCGCTGTAACCGGAGCCACGTTAAACATGGAGCGGGTGGTTATTAGTTCCAGTTCCACCAGAATTATTCCTGACAGAAATCGTACAGAGCGAACATCTCCTCCTGAGAGCTGAGGAACCTGCAGAGCTCCGTCCTCAGCGTTTAAACATCCGTGTAGCATTAAACAGGGACACAAATTAGAATTCCAACGGCTGTAGCAGAGCCACATTAAACATGGAGCCGGTGGACGTCTCCAACAGATCGGGTATAAATATTAACGAGGAGGCTGAGGGTTCAGCAGGATGAAGAACCTGCAGGATCCATGTTCATAAATTAAACATGTTCCTCATGGAGAAGAACTGATCATCTGAACACGCCACATCAACATGACCTTTAACCCCACAGCAGGTTGGGTCCATCACACCTTAACTGGCGTCACCTGTCGATAGTTTATTGGTGGACCACAGACGGTGGAACGAAACATCAGTGATGGATCTGAATCTGAAGGAACTGAAGGAAGATCTTTAAATGTTCTCATCTGAGACCTGAGTGGTTCTTTAGCAGATGAATGAGGTGGAGATCTACATCACAGTATGCACTCCAGAACCTCCAGTAAAGCTTTAACACCTCAACCTCATCAGCACGTTCATCAAACCAACCTTTAATCATCTCAGCAGGATGTACCAAGGAGCTATCATCCTAACATTAGGAACATCAGGCAAAAGAGTTTGCACCATAGGGTGCGCCTGCTGTTGTGACGTGCCTCATATTTGTTGGCAGGCAGGCATCAGATCATTTTCATCAGATGTTCTTCGTACCGTTATGGATCCTTCACTGTTTGTAAGTCGTACCGTTTTCCTCCCAACATAGTTCAGGGTTAGAGTTTAGGGTCCAGGGTTAGAGTTTAGAGTTCAGTGTTAGAATTAGAGTTCAGGGTTAAAATTAGAGTCCAGGGTTAGAGTTCAGGGTAAGAGTTCTAGGGTTAGAGTTCAGGGTTAGAGTTCAGTGTTAGAATTAGAGTTCAGGGTTAAAATTAGAGTCCAGGGTTAGAGTTCAGGGTAAGAGTTCTAGGGTTAGAGTTTAGAGTCCAGGGTTAGAGTTTAGGGTAAGAGTTCTAGGGTTAGAGTTCAGGGTTAAAATTAGAGTCCAGGGTTAGAGTTTAGGGTAAGAGTTCAGTGTTAGAATTAGAGTCCAGGGGTTAGAGTTTAGGGTTAGAGTTCAGGGTTAAAATTAGAGTCCAGGGTTAGAGTTTAGGGTAAGAGTTCTAGGGTTAGAGTTCAGGGTTAAAATTAGAGTCCAGGGTTAGAGTTTAGGGTAAGAGTTCAGGGTTAGAGTTTAGAGTCCAGGGTTAGAGTTTAGAGTCCAGGGTTAGAGTTTAGGGTAAGAGTTCAGGGTTAGAGTTTAGAGTCCAGGGTTAGAGTTTAGGGTAAGAGTTCTAGGGTTAGAGTTCAGGGTTAGAGTTCAGTGTTAGAATTAGAGTTCAGGGTTAAAATTAGAGTCCAGGGTTAGAGTTCAGGGTTAGAGTTCAGGGTTAAAATTAGAGTCCAGGGTGAGAGTTCAGGGTTAGAGTTTAGAGTCCAGGGTTGGAGTTCAGGGTTAGAATTAGAGTCTAGATATTCCACCACCAACTGAACCCACATCAGCACCACACCCACACCCACACACCCCGCCCTCCCAAAACACCGTCAGTAAAGAATCTGGATGGTCTGTTTTCAGCTCTCAGTCAGAAACATGTAAGGCCAGGTGGAGCAGCGCTCCCTGTGGTACTACACTGGGACAGGACCAGCTGAGGGTGGGAGGTTCTGCTCTCGAACCTCAGATGTCCAACACGAGCCGCCAGCAACACGTAGCACGGCGCTGCGCTAGCATGAGCGCCGTGATCTGCTCATCCATCACTCTCGCTACTGAACGTGTCATAAACGTCCAAACCGAACCCAGATCCATCAATCAGCTCAGGGCCGCTGCTTAGCTACTGTTCACGTGTTGCTATTGTTAGCAGTTTGTCGCTAGCTCACTGCAGCATGAAATTAAATAGCCAGGCTTGGAGAGACACCGTTCCAGCCTGTAAATC
>NC_086002.1:60000-70000 GCF_030014385.1 Trichomycterus rosablanca | reverse complement strand
GTCCATCCATCAAAACCACTAACCCACCCTTCCATTCATTCATTCATTCATTCATTCATTTATATATTTCTCGGTCTATTCATCCATTCGTCCCCGTTAGATTATAATTCATCGCAGAGAACCCAATCTGACCGGGGTGGGGGGGGGGGGGGGGATGGTCTGGACTGAGTGGAGGTCGCTCGGCATGATGGGATACGTGAGGAACGGACTGTGTAGTTAATGATTAGGTACAAACACGCCGTCCTGATATTATTGCTCTCTCTGGACATGAATGGGCTGCCCAAACCCGCCGAGACCCTGACCAGGCTAAAACAGTCAATGAATAAATGAATTAGAGAATTAATAAAAATAATAATAATAATATTTCAGATTTATAGAATGAAAATACTGAAACAGATTAATTTAAATATTTTGTAATAAATCAGATTTTATATTTGATTACATTTATATTTATTATTAATCTGCTCATTTATATTCAGATCATTTGATTTAATAATTAAATGTTTTTACGCTTCACACTTTTCATCATTCATTCATCCTGAACTAAACTCACCACCCACTCAACCCAACCCACTTCCACTCCCACCCCCCACCCCCCCAGATCGACTCCGCCCAGCGTCCTGTTCCTGAATCCTGGAGGTTCAGCTTCACCATCAGCGGCTCAGATGATCCCATCAGACTGATAAAGTCTCAGAGTCACCGGGGGGTCCAACCTCCCAAAAACAGCAAATCAGCATCACGTTTCAGATCCTGTCCAATCACAGGCGCTTCTGCTCCTCATCAACGACCGGGAGCCACCAGAGGAGCTTCAAACGATCTGATTCTACA
This sequence comes from Trichomycterus rosablanca, assembly GCF_030014385.1. Classification (NCBI taxonomy): domain Eukaryota; kingdom Metazoa; phylum Chordata; class Actinopteri; order Siluriformes; family Trichomycteridae; genus Trichomycterus; species Trichomycterus rosablanca. Next base: position 69,172 of record NC_086002.1, on the reverse strand, counting down.
GCAGATCAGGTTCAGGATCAGGTTCAGGACACCGGCAGGTACAAACAGGTGAACGTTCGTGGTCAGTACCGAGGCCGATTCTAGACAGATACTGGTTTCATACAACAACTCAACCCAGACAAGACCAGGTTCCAGATAACACCTGGTTCCAACACCTATTTCCAGACATTGCTTGGTTCCAGATAAGATCTAGATCTAGACAAAAGCTGCTTTCAAATAACAACTGGATCCAGACACAAGGAGTCACATACGACCTGGTTCTACCCAACATCTGGTTCCAAACAGGACTGAGTTCTTGACAACATCTGGTTCCAAACAACAATTAGTTTTAAAGAAATAGTTCCAGTTAAAATCTGGTTCCAAATAAGTTCCAGATTACACCAGGTTCCAGACAACATCTGGTTCCAGATAAGACCAAGTTCCAGGTATCACCTGGTTCCAACACCTATTTCCAGACATCGCTTGGTTCCAGATAAGATCTAGTTCTAAACAAAAGCTGCTTCCAAGTAACAACTGGATCCAGACACAAGGAGTCACATACGACCTGGTTCTAGACAGTTACTATTTTCAGATAAGATCTGGTTCTAGCCAACTGGTTCCAAACAGGACTGAGTTCCTGACAACATCTGGTTCCAAACAACAACTGGTTTCAGGCAACAATTAGTTCCAAAGAAATGGTTCCAGTTAAGATCTGGTTCCAAATAAGTTCTAGATTACACCAGGTTCCAGAAAACAAATGTTTCCAGAGCTTGGTTCCAGATAAAACCACGTCTCTTATAAGATCTGGTTCCAGAGCAAACCGAATAAACTTGATGTCCACCAGCAGTGAATGGAGAGCCGATGTGAGATGGTGAGAGGTCTGGTAGAAGATCTTCACTCTTACCGTCAAACTTCTTGTGTTTGTTGGTGAAGATGGAGCGAAGGGCCGAGCTGCTCTCCTCCACCAGCGTCTCCAGCTGAAGTTTACTGTGCTGGAGCAGAAGCTCCTCCATCTCCAGCCTGCAGCAGGTTCTCTCCTGAGAACAAACCCTCAGCTGCTCACCTGTGGAGGAGAAGCAGGGAGGAGGTGAGGAGGAGTAAAAGGAGGAGCATCAGGGTTCCTGAGAGGAGGAGGAGCAGAACCGAGTTCTGGACACGTTCAGTTCAGAGAGACAGAAACCATAATAACACACCGAGAGAGTGAAAATCATCCGTTCATTTACTCACTCACCCACTCACTTACACATTCACCCACCCACTCACTCACCCACTTACACACTCACCCACCCACCCACTCACCAACACACTCACCCACCCACTCATCCACACACTCACCCACCCACCCACTCACTCACCCACCCACCCACTCACTCACCCACCCACACACTCACCCATCCACCCACTCACCCACACACTCACCCACACACTCACTCACCCACCCACTTACACACTCACCCACCCACACACTCACTCACTCACCCACCCACTCACTCACCCACCCACTCACTCACACACTCACCCACACACCCACTCACTCACCCACCCACTCACCCACCCACTCATCCACACACTCACTCACTCACCCACCCACTCACTCACCCACCCACACACTCACCCACTCACCCATCCACCCACACACTCACCCACACACTCACCCACCCACTCACTCACCCACACACTCACTCACACACTCACCCACACACTCCTTCACTCACCCACCCACTCACCTACCCACTCACTCACTCACCCACACACTCACTCACTCACTCACCCACTCACCCACACACTCACTCACACACTCACCCACTCACTCACCCACCCACTCACTCACCCACACACTCACTCACCCACACACTCACTCACTCACCCACTCACTCACCCACCCACTCACCCACACACTCTCACACACTCACTCACCCACTCACTCACCTACGCACTCACTCACCCACACACTCACTTACTCACCCACCCACACACTCACCCACTCACTCACCCACTTACACATTCACCCACCCACTCACTCACCCACTTACACACTCACCCACCCACTCACCCACACACTCACCCACTCACTCACCCACCCACTCACCCACCCACCCACTCACTCACCCACCCACACACTCACTCACCCACACACTCACCCACACACTCACCCACCCACTCACTCACCCACTTACACATTCACCCACCCACACACTCACTCACTCACCCACCCACTCACACACTCACCCACACACTCACTCACCCACTCACCCACTCACTCATCCACACACTCACTCACTCACCCACCCACACACTCACCCACTCACCCACACACTCACCCACCCACCCACTCACCCACCCACACACTCACTCAGACACTCACCCACTCACTCCTTCACTCACCCACCCACTCACCTACCCACTCACTCACTCACTCACCCACTCACTCACCCACCCACTCACCTACCCACTCACTCACTCACTCACCCACTCACCCACTCACTCACCCACTCACTCACCCACACACTCACTCACACACTCACTCACCCACACACTCACTCACTCACTCACCCACCCACTCACCCACACACTCACTCACACACTCACTCACCCACACACTCACTCACTCACTCACTCACTCACACACTCACCCACCCACTCACCCACACACTCACCCACTCACTCACCCACCCACTCACCCACCCACCCACTCACCCACCCACACACTCACTCACCCACACACTCACCCACACACTCACCCACCCACCCACTCACTCACCGACTTACACACTCACCCACCCACACACTCACTCACTCACCCACCCACTCACACACTCACCCACCCACTCACTCACCCACCCACTCATCCACACACTCACCCACCCACACACTCACCCACTCATCCACACACTCACCCACACACTCACCCACCCACCCACTCACCCACCCACACACTCACTCAGACACTCACCCACTCACTCCTTCACTCACCCACCCACTCACCTACCCACTCACTCACTCACTCACCCACTCACTCACCCACTCACTCACCCACCCACTCACCCACACACTCACTCACACACTCACCCACTCACTCACCCACACACTCACTCACCCACACACTCACTCACTCACTCACCCACCCACTCACCCACACACTCTCACACACTCACCCACACACTCACTCACACACTCACCCACTCACTCACCCACACACTCACTCACCCACACACTCACTCACTCACTCACCCACCCACTCACCCACACACTCTCACACACTCACCCACACACTCACTCACCCACTCACTCACCTACCCACTCACTCACCCACACACTCACTCACCCACCCACACACTCACCCACTCACTCACCCCTTCACTAAATCGCTTACAATTAGAAGTAATTTAAAGTAGCCAATCCATCTGCTGGCACGTTCTGTCTCTCAGAAGCTGAATGAGTGTCTGAGAGGTGAAGGCTGATGTTGTGTGACACTGTCCGGTCTCTGGAGCTGCAGTGGGACACCTGAGCACCTGAAAGCTACTCTCATGAGAGGAACACACACACACACACACACACACACACACACACACACACTCTTCATTAGACCTGATGTTCACACACAGCAGCTGGAGTTAATGATGTGTTTCATCTCACTGTGACATCATTAATTAGTGAGGCTTCACATCACTCCCCGAAATCCTGCGATCTGCTGCACTTGCATACATTTACATCTCAGGAGTGTGTGGTGTGAGTGTGTGTGTGTGTGTACAGCACCACAGTTACCACCACCAGCTGCATGCTGGGATTGAGGAGCCCTGATCTTTATCTTCACTGGAGCTCTGACCCCTGTAATGGAGGAGCAGCTTTTATGTTTAGTTTTGGATTGTAGTGACTCTCATGAGCTGGAAGATCGAGCAGGATTTAGATTTAAATCTTAAAGAGAAATAACGGCTCTGTGTGAAACCTTCCCTCATTACCCATCATCCTACACTCCCGAGAAGAGGGCGTGTCTAAATCCTTAGCTCTCTTAAAATGCTCCTACTGAGGTTCTTAATTCTGAGTGATGATCTGACTGAATAACGAGGGAGCGTCCGACGCCTCCTCAGCGCTGAAGATCAATCCCAGCATTCAGTGCGGCACGACTTTTTTCACAAAGAACTACAAACATGGCAGACGAATCAGTGCGGAGCAACCAACAGAGTTCCTTTCACATGTAAATAAATTCTGGTTGATCTGTATAAAGGTGTAATTATACGAGTGAGGTTTATTTGTAAATTGGGGCGTAAGGGACAGTTTAAGCATTTTCGGTACACGGAGGGAGACGTTAGCCGGCGTGCTAGCGTCGGTTTGAACGTTCTGATGCTAACTGTGTTAGCTTAGTGAGCTAAAGCTGTGGTGATGTAATGGGTGTGTCTCTGTATAAGTAGCGTGTCTGAATAATCTGATTATGAGCTCCTGGTCAGTGATCAGAATCCTCTCTACTGAGGAGCTGATCAGGTAGGTAGGGGGAGCAGGGCGGGGAGCAGGGCGGGTCGATAGCTTCTCACACAGACCCTGGTGAATTCTTCTGATGTAGCGGTCACTTAAAAGTTCCACATTTTGTTTTGTACACTCTCCTGTAACCCTCAGCTTAAGCTAGCAGGTACAACACAGAAACAGCACATGCGCTTACTGGGGCCTCGGCTCATCTGGGGGCGCGGCATGGGGCGTGGCTCATCTTGGCGGTGCTGCATGTGGGTGCCACTTCATTTTGGGGGCTGCATGGGGGCGTAGTGTGGAGATGCTGTCTCTGGTACACTGTCTGCGGGTACAGCGCTTATCAGAGTGTGTTGGTGCCGTCTGGTCAGTAGGTGGTCATTAAGATCTGAGGGTTGTGATGGGACGCTGTCTCACTGCTGTCTCACTGCTGTCTCAGTGCTGTCTCTCTGTCTCACTGTCTCAGTGCTGTCTCTCTGTCTCACTGCAGTCTCACTGTCTCTGCTGTCTCACTGCTGTCTCCCTGTCTCTCTGCTGTCTCACTGCTGTCCTACTGCTGTCTCAGTGCTGTCTCTCTGCTGTCTCCCTGTCTCACTGTCTCAGTGCTGTCTCTCTGCTGTCTCACTGCTGTTTTACTGCTGTCTCAGTGCTGTCTCCCTGTCTCACTGCTGTCTCAGTGCTGTCTCTCTGCTGTCTCACTGTCTCAGTGCTGTCTCTCTGCTGTTCTACTGCTGTCTCACTGCTGTCTCTATGCTGTCTCTCTGTCTCACTGCTGTCTCACTGTCTCAGTGCTGTCTCTCTGCTGTTCTACTGCTGTCTCACTGCTGTCTCTATGCTGTCTCTCTGTCTCACTGCTGTCTCACTGTCTCAGTGCTGTCTCTCTGCTGTCTCACTGTGTCACTGCTGTCTCTCTCTGTATCTCCTCTGTTATTAGATTCTCTGTTGATCTGAATGGATTTTTTTTCTCTTTAAAGCTTTTAATGCTGTTAGAGCCGAACTCACCTCCGACCGGCTGTGTTTCAAACCACTCACACACTCACTCACACACACACACACTCACACACTCACACACACATTTACTCTCTTTCTTTGTTTTTATTCTTTCTGGTTTTGATCAGTTGTTGAATCGAGCTGGATTAGATGTTTTTGAATTAGACAGATGAGCAGATTCGTACGACTTTTAGAGCGTATTAGAGCCACTTTAAAGAAATTTTTTTAACGTTTTGATTTTAAGAATAAAGTCGAAATTACTTTGAGATTAAAGTAAAATTATTACGGCCACAGGCCCCTCCTGGTGTTAAAATGAGGGATGATTTAATAAAGTTCTACTTTCATATCTGTTTCACAAATAAAGAAATCCTCAATCTCCTGCACATCAGCACCAGCGTGTTATTAGTGTAAGGACGCTGAAACGGCTCTGTAATAAACTGTGCTCAGCGTCTGCATCGTTGCCAGTACCTCAACCGAGTCTTATGGACTCGTACGATAAACTAAAGCCGTACAGCGTCACTATAAACGGTTGCATTGGCTGGTTTAGTCGTCATGTCATGTGGATGGAAGCGAACAACACAAACAACCATCCAATAATAATCACGGGTTACTGGATAACCACAATAACACTCATTATAAGCGGCCCTCAGCGCTTCTGTGCAGATCCAGGTACTGAGACCCGAGTTTCTCTGAACTGACGACGGCTGCTCAGTCCCCCAGAATCAATTATCAAAACATACAAATATTTTTTACAGTGGCCCTGATCCGCCGTCGTAGATAAGTGATGAAGCTTCTATAGATAAATAATGATTTGATTTATTGATGTAATTGTAAGTTTGATATTAAATCATCAGCTCTGATAATCTAATCAGATTATTAACAGGATGGTTTTAGATCGAGTCTCTTTCTTGCTGGTCTGTGTTTTGTTTGGTGAATTTGGTCCCTGATGTTGAACCCTTGTGTTTATAAGTAGAGCAGTAATTGTGCAGCAGGGGATTGTGGGAGTTGGGGGGTGTGGAAGGGGGCGGTAGGTGTTGCTGTGTTTAGACGTTGTGCAGGAACAAACCCTCCCGTGGGGGGAACAGTGGGCCCCTGTTTTGATAAAGGTTTGGGAAGCTGAGTGAGTTCATATGAGCAGAAACTGAAGCTTCTGAACTTTCAACCAATCAGAGCCTCCCGAGAAATATCAACAAATACAAATATAATAAATCTCACTGATTTACAAACCAAAAACTAACTAAATATAGAGATTATATACACAGTCAAATAAAAATCATAATAATCAACACATAAACACCAACATAATTATTATTATTAATATATTATTATTATTATTGATATTATTATTATTAATATATATTATTATCATTATTATTATTATTATATATTATTATTATATTATTTTTATTACTATTTATATAATAATATATATTTATTATTATTACATTATTAAAATATTCTTATTATTATTAATATTATTACTATTATATATATATATATGTATATACAGTGTATCACAAAAGTGAGTACACCCCTCACATTTCTGCAGATATTTAAGTATATCTTTTCATGGGACAACACTGACAAAATGACACTTTGACACAATGAAAAGTAGTCTGTGTGCAGCTTATATAACAGTGTAAATTTATTCTTCCCTCAAAATAACTCAATATACAGCCATTAATGTCTAAACCACCGGCAACAAAAGTGAGTACACCCCTAAGAGACTACACCCCTAAATGTCCAAATTGAGCACTGCTTGTCATTTTCCCTCCAAAATGTCATGTGACTCGTTAGTGTTACTAGGTCTCAGGTGTGCATAGGGAGCAGGTGTGTTCAATTTAGTAGTACAGCTCTCACACTCTCTCATACTGGTCACTGAAAGTTCCAACATGGCACCTCATGGCAAAGAACTCTCTGAGGATCTTAAAAGACGAATTGTTGCGCTACATGAAGATGGCCAAGGCTACAAGAAGATTGCCAACACCCTGAAACTGAGCTGCAGCACAGTGGCCAAGATCATCCAGCGTTTTAAAAGAGCAGGGTCCACTCAGAACAGTGGTCGTCCAAAGAAGCTGAGTGCACGTGCTCAGCGTCACATCCAACTGCTGTCTTTGAAAGATAGGCGCAGGAGTGCTGTCAGCATTGCTGCAGAGATTGAAAAGGTGGGGGGTCAGCCTGTCAGTGCTCAGACCATACGCCGCACACTACATCAAATTGGTCTGCATGGCTGTCACCCCAGAAGGAAGCCTCTTCTGAAGTCTCTACACAAGAAAGCCCGCAAACAGTTTGCTGAAGACATGTCAACAAAGGATATGGATTACTGGAACCATGTCCTATGGTCTGATGAGACCAAGATTAATTTGTTTGGTTCAGATGGTCTCAAGCATGTGTGGCGGCAATCAGGTGAGGAGTACAAAGATAAGTGTGTCATGCCTACAGTCAAGCATGGTGGTGGGAATGCCATGGTCTGGGGCTGCATGAGTGCAGCAGGTGTTGGGGAGTTACATTTCATTGAGGGACACATGAACTCCAATATGTACTGTGAAATACTGAAGCAGAGCATGATCCCCTCCCTCCGGAAACTGGGTCGCAGGGCAGTGTTCCAGCATGATAATGACCCCAAACACACCTCTAAGATGACCACTGCTTTATTGAAGAGGCTGAGGGTAAAGGTGATGGACTGGCCAAGCATGTCTCCAGACCTAAACCCAATAGAACATCTTTGGGGCATCCTCAAGCGGAAGGTGGAGGAGCGCAAAGTCTCGAATATCCGCCAGCTCCGTGATGTCGTCATGGAGGAGTGGAAAAGCATTCCAGTGGCAACCTGTGAAGCTCTGGTAAACTCCATGCCCAGGAGAGTTAAGGCAGTTCTGGGAAATAATGGTGGCCACACAAAATATTGACACTTCAGGAACTTTCACTAAGGGGTGTACTCACTTTTGTTGCCGGTGGTTTAGACATTAATGGCTGTATATTGAGTTATTTTGAGGGAAGAATAAATTTACACTGTTATATAAGCTGCACACAGACTACTTTTCATTGTGTCAAAGTGTCATTTTGTCAGTGTTGTCCCATGAAAAGATATACTTAAATATCTGCAGAAATGTGAGGGGTGTACTCACTTTTGTGATACACTGTATATATATATATATATATATATATTAACATATTATTATTATTATTATTTTATTATTACAATATGCTTATTGTTTTATTATTATTATTATTATATTATGATTATTATTGTTATATTACTATTATTATATGATTTGTGTGTGTATAGAAATCAATAAAATTTTATAATTATGAATCTATAAATGTGAAAAGTTTCATTGTATAAATTATTTATTATTTTATTTTTGTGTTGGAGCATGAATGATTTCCACTCCAGTTTCCTCCAACTCCACTCCGGGTTTTACTGTTTCCTTTTATACACAGAGCGCTGAGTGTGAGTGTGTGTGTGTGTGTGTGTGTCTGAGTGAGTGAGTGAGTGAGTGAGTGAGTGAGTGAGTGAGTGAGTGTGTGAATGAGTGAGTGAGTGTGTGTGAGTGAGCGTGTGTGTGAGTGAGTGAGTGTGTGAATGAGTGAGTGAGTGAGTGAGTGAGTGAGTGAGTGTGTGTGAGTGAGCGTGTGTGTGAGTGAGTGAGTGTGTGAATGAGTGAGTGAGTGAGTGAGTGAGTGAGTGAGTGAGTGTGTGAATGAGTGAGTGAGTGTGTGTGAGTGAGCGTGTGTGTGAGTGAGT
>NC_086002.1:55000-57500 GCF_030014385.1 Trichomycterus rosablanca | reverse complement strand
TACACCACTAACACACACCGATACACTAATAACACACACAGATACACCACTAACACACACCGATACACTAATAACACACACAGATACACCACTAACACACACAGACACTCTAACACACACAGATACACCACTAACACACACCGATACACTAATAACACACACAGACACTCTAACACACACAGATACACCACTAACACACACCGACACACTAATAACACACACAAACACATTGCTAACACACACCGACACACCACTAACACACACCGATACACCACTAACACACACAGATACACCAGTAACACACACAGATACACCACTAACACACACCGATACACCACTAACACACACAGATACACCAGTAACACACACAGATACACCACTAACACACACAGACACACTAATAACACACACAAACACATTGCTAACACACACCGACACACCACTAACACACACCGATACACCACTAACACACACAGATACACCACTAACACACGCAGACACACCACTAACACACACAGACACACCACTAACACACACAGATACACCACTAACACACACTAACACACACCGACACACTAATAACACACACTAACACAATAAAGACTCAGGAACAGGAGAAATCTATAAACCCAATTAGAATAAACCAAATTACACAAAAACTCAGAACTAAATATCTGAATTATTGGGAAACTGAAACTAAAACTCAAAGTAAAATGCAGTTATTTATTATTTGTTGTTATTTGTTATTTGGCCCTAAACAGACACTACAGTGCAGCAGATTATCTGAGCACAGTATCCGACCCTAAATTAAGAAACACCCTGACGAGGTACAGACTGAGCGCACACGACCTGGCCGTGGAGACGGGGCGACACACCCGGTCCTGGCTGCCCCGGGAGGAGAGGTCGTGTCAGCACTGCACTCTCAGTACAGTAGAGACGGAGCTGCACTTCCTCACCCGGTGTACCAAGTACCACCACGTCCGCTCCCAATTCTTCCCTAAATTTAATAACATCATCCCCAACTTTACCTCCCTCCCAGACCCCGACAAACTGCCCCACCTACTGGGGGAGCACAGAGAGAGCTGCACACTAGCAGCACTCTATACTCACACCTGCCACCAGGTGAGGGACAGTGGGTGACCATGTCTCATACATACATACACACACACACACACACACGCACACACGCACACACACGCACACACAAACTGATCGTTTTTCTACCTCATTAATGTAATTATTTTTGCACTGTTTTTATTAATATTTTATTCTATTTTATAATATTTTTTGCACATGTAACTGTTCTGTATATTTTTGTTCTTTCTTATTTTTATTGTTTATATTTCCCTGTAACTTGCTTTGGCAATACGAATGTCCTTATTTGTCATGCCAATAAAGCTTCTTTTGAGTTTGAGTTTGAGTGAGTGAGTGTGAGAGTGTGTGTGAGTAAGTGTGTGTGTGTGTGTGTGTGTGTGTGTGTGTGTATTGGAATAAATTAAAACATAGAGAACAGGAAGAATTGACCATTCAGGATGGGGATATCTGGACAACCCATTTCCAATCACTCTTTAAAAATGTAGAATTAGATTCAAATCCTGAACAAAATCAAATTATTAGTAAGTTAGAGGAACTGGAACGGGCTGTTAAAAACCACCAGAATCCTCTAGACTCTCTCATTACTGAGCAGGAACTTAAAGACAACATTAAAAAACTAAAAACAAAGAAATCATCAGGACCTGACGGGATCCTGAATGAAATGATCAAACACAGCAGCTCCAAATTTCACCTGGCGATGTTAAAAGTCTTTAACCTGGTTCTGAGTGTCGGTTCCTTCCCTGAAATCTGGAATCAAGGTCTCATAACACCCATCTACAAAAGTGGAGATAAATTCCACCCTAATAATTACCGGGGCATCTGTGTGAGCAGTAACCTGGGGAAGTTATTCTGTAGTATCATTAACTCACGATTATTACACTTCCTTACCCAACACAACGTCCTGAGTAAAAGTCAGATTGGTTTCCTACCAAATTACCGCACTACCGATCATATTTACACCCTACACACCCTGATCCAAAAATATGTAGTTCAAAATAACTCTAAAATATTTGCATGTTTTATTGATTTAAAAAAAGCTTTTGATTCCATTTGGCATGAAGGATTGTTTTATAAAATGTTAGAGAGTGGTGTAGGGGGTAAAACATCTGATCTTATTAAATCCATGTACACAGAAAACCAGTGCGGAATAAGAATCGGCAGTAAGAGAAACATCTCATCTCTCAGGAGCGTGGAGTGAGACAGGGCTGCTGTTTAAGTCCAACTCTATTTAACATCTATATTAATGAATTGGCCTCCATGTTAGAGCACTCAGCCACGCCCGGTCTCACTCTACACGACTCCGAGATTAAACTCCTGCTGTATGCAGATGATCTGGTCCTGCTGTCCCCCAGCGCTCAGGGTCTCCAGCACAAACTGGACCTGCTGCAGCAATACTGTCAGACCT
>NC_086002.1:32500-50000 GCF_030014385.1 Trichomycterus rosablanca | reverse complement strand
ACGTCTGAAGTGTTAATTCAATAAACGCTGTAATTCAACTGACACTTAGCAGTTAGCTCATTGCTAAAATCTATTTTAAGTAGAAGCTAACAGGCTATAAACCTCGTGTACGTGTGATTCGGATCCTCGTAGCTGCTCCACGTCATCGAACGTTTTAATCAAGCTATAAAACCGAGAAACACAACACGTTTTGACGCTGTTTGTTAGCAGTCACGGCTAACCCGCTAACTGCTGCTTCCTGCTAATCACACCGTTGTCAACACAGATCCGCTAAAATAAACTCGTTAAAGCAAAAAAAAAAAAAAAACGACGGCGAATTAGCTTTAGCGTAAAGTCTTTAATAATGAATTAATACCTAAAACTACTGAAGGTTCAAGTTTAAATGTTAGCTGAGCATGGAATTCTGGGTAAAATTACATAAAGTTTTATTAGCTCATAAAGTTTAATAGTTTTAAATAAAGCATAAATTAATATATGAAGGTTTTTGTTTTTAATGATCAGGTTTTAGATGAATGAGTGAATTTTACTGAACCAAAAACTCCTGCAGCACTGAGAGGAACAGAAATTAAATTAAATTAAATTAATAAATTTGTAGAGACTTTAATAACGGTGACGTGATTCACTACGATGAAACACTTCTTTTATTTAAGATTCAGTGTTATTCGCTTTATTATTTTTATTATTTCTATTTAAAATATCGCAGTAAATATAAGAGACGTGAATAAAACCTGCCGTATATTTTAGTATTTTATATCAGTGTTGATTCTGTCTGTAGAGAAGAATTGTGTGAGATTAGAAAATAATTCATTAAAACATGAGACGCTAACACAGAAATTCTATATTTAAACTCTAAACACTTAGTGGACGGTTTCATTTTCAGGCCTAAAAGTGAGATGATCGAGTCTCCTATTTATTTATTACAAGCTTCAATTAGACAATCATATATACTGTGTGTACTGTATATATATTTTAAGTATATATACACTAAAGTTTAATAATAAATATTTGTATTTGTTTTACTGAAGTTTAATAATAAATATTTAATTTATTTTACTGAAGTTTAATAATAAATAGTTTATTTATTTTACTAAAGTTTAATAATAAATATTTTTATTTATTTTACTGAAGTTTAATAATAAATAGTTTATATATTTTACTGAAGTTTAATAATAAATATTTTATTTATTTTACTGAAGTTTAATAATAAATAGTTTATTTATTTTACTGAAGTTTAATAATAAATATTTAATTTATTTTACTGAAGTTTAATAATAAATATTTAATTTATTTTACTGAAGTTTAATAATAAATATTTAATTATTTTACTGAAGTTTAATAATAAATAGTTTATTTATTTTACTAAAGTTTAATAATAAATATTTTTATTTATTTTACTGAAGTTTAATAATAAATAGTTTATATATTTTACTGAAGTTTAATAATAAATATTTTATTTATTTTACTGGAGTTTAATAATAAATATTTTTATTTATTTTACTGAAGTTTAATTATTTTTGATGGTAAAGAAGCAATTCCAGTGACGTGATGGTTCACAGTCAGGAATCTAAATCAGACTGTTAAATTTATAAACCTGTATATGTTTTTATTTATTTATAATATTTGTTGTTTTATATAAATTGACTATCCGACCCAAAAATTGTCAAAAAAAAATTTAAATGTATCATTTTTATACTGGTCTGCAGAAGATGGTGATGAGAATGAACTCGTCAGGTCTTAAAAACAATAAACATTTAATTCTAATCACTAAACAAGCAGCAAAGAACCTGAACAACCTTCAGAGAACAATCCAACCCCTTACCTGGTGTTCCACCAAAAACACATCAGCTGTATAAATCACATCTCACCTGTTAATCCTGGTTAAGAGACCTGAACTAGAACCTGAACCTACTCTGAGGTTCTCCAGCAGCTCCTGGATGTTAGATCAGATGCCCTGTGCTGATACTCTAACAGGTTCTTCTGAGACCCATGCAGAATATTAAGAGGAACTCAGATGGTACCTGCAGTGGGGTGCTGGTGGATCCTAACAGAAGTAAATCCTTTCTCCAAAAGTGCATGTTTGACGTTCCTGCAGTTGGTTGATGTGCCTCCATCATCGTCCTCCTGATCCTTCAGACTGCTGCTTCTTTCTCCAGAGCTGAAGCTGAGCATGGTGGAGATCAGAAGCACGCAGACCTGCAGCCCTACCATCATCACCACACCGACCCTCCAGAACGGACTATCAGACTCCTGCAGGGGAATCAAGCCTGAGATCAGACCAGGTTCCTGGTCGTGTTCCTCATATCAGCAGCAGTGCACATCCAGCAGTGAACGAAGAAGATAAATCCTTATGTAGAGCAGCAGCGGCAGATTGGTAGGTTCTCCTCCTCCAGCAGCTCCACACTGAGAGACTGAGCGCTGGGCACGCGCTCACATCCAGGCAGTAGAGTGGAGAAGTGAAGAGAAAAACCTGGACTGGATCCTCCAAACTGAACCTGGATCAGGACTCCACAAGTACTGACAGCCTCAGCACGGTGGGACCGGTTATATAAAATAATAATAATAATAATAATAATAATAATAAATAATTTATTTAGGTGAATTATTTTAGGTGTTATTAAATTGTGGTGCTGTTTGTTATTTACAGTTATTTATTAGTTAGTTGTTTTATTAAAGTTGATCATGATTCAGTGATTCAGCCTTTATCATCGACCTTATTACAACAGACACTAGAATTTGGTAATTACAGATAAACTATTAAACACACACACACACACACACACACACACACACACACACACTGATTAAATATTAAAGTGGTTGAAAATGCAGGAATCAGTAAAAGCAGCAGCTTCGAGTCGAGTGCAGAACAAACACACACCAGATCTTTAATCAGGAGGAATTTCACCCTCAAAACCTCGTTTTTTACCTTTAATTCTAATTCAGTACAAACATCAAGATCTGATTCTAATCAGAAACTTCATCCCTCCATCTCCTGTTCATCTACACTGCTTCATCATTTTCATGCATCCTCACTGTGTGTGTGTGTGTGTGTGTGTGTGTGTGTGTGTGTGTAGCTTACATTGTAAAAAAAAATGGTATATTATTTATATTTAACACAAAACCCACATATTTTATTAATGTTTATATAAACATTACAGTATTAATTTCTTTCCTTAAGATGTCCACCAGAGAGCGTAATCATTAATCACGCCATGCCAATGCTTGTCAGTCCTCCAGCTCTGAGTTGCTCTTTCTGTTCTTTTATTTAAAAGTCCTTTAGTTTAAAAACAGAAATCTGTTCCAAACCACAGACTGTGGCACCAAATCTAAAATAAAATGAGAATGAGTGGGTGTGTATTTCTACACGCTGTTCAGAGAAGTATTTTTGTTACTGACTTCTTTTAACAAAATATTTTTAAATACTTTAAGAAAACACAGTTAAAACGTTTAGATTTGCCATAAATTCAGTTTAAACGTCATCAATTTATCATTAAACTAAAGTCCAAAATATCTGTTTCTAAATGTAATGAAGGTTAAAGTGGTGGGAAGTTTCATCTCCATCTTTAATTTATCTTCCACATCTTGAGAATAAATCGTTCCTAATAATGAAATAGTTTTTATTGTGCTAGTACAAAAGGTTTTGAACCTTACCCTAACCCTATTTCTTTATAATTGTGTTCCTGTGCTGTGCTGCCGTCCTTTCTCAGAAATCACCAACTGAAGGACAGATGAAATGATTTCTGTTCTTGCTACTAAGTTGGAGGGTGATGCATCACTGCTCATTGTTGAAGGAAATAAATGTAATAAATGTTTGATGACAGAGATTTTGCTATGGACTGAAGTATCTGTGAGAAAGTGGTTCAGTAGGACAGGGTCTCAGAACTTTCAAGAATTTGAGGCCCTTAGAGGGATCAATTAAATTTTTCTGTTGTATTTAAAGTGGAAAGATGAAACTGTTTAAGTTAAAGTGAATGTTATCAAATCTGAATCCGATAAGATCAAATTAAAAATAATCCAAACTTGTTTAACTGGATAGTTTTTATATATTATGATCTAAAACTAAAAGACTTTTACCCCTGTGTAACAGGTTAAATTAGTCTGCATTAGATTTATTAAAGAATATAGATTAATGCAGGTTTAGTTAGAATTAAATCTATAAATAATGTGTGAACGTTTCATTCACACCTCTATTGTGTATGTCAGAGCTGCAGCACCGACTTTAATTATAGATTTATAATTTATAGACCTGATTAATTTACACATCATTTCTTTAATTACTGTAGGTTAAACAATCCGGAACTGTTCTTTAAACTAAATGATAAAAAGTAGTTCTATAACAAGAACAAGATCTTACATTTAGAACCACAGAACAAAAAAACTAAAAGATAAAACTGACTGTTGGTGACGTGAGAGGAACAAATGATTCAGGTTTATTATAGTGATGAAAGTAATCTAACGCACAGCGTTAACAAGCATTATTTACTAATGTATTATATTTACTAACCACATTTCTAAAAAAGTTGGTACGTTTAGTAAAATTCAGTAAAAAAGAAGAATCTGTGACGTTTTAATTCTCTTCAGTCTTTATTTGGTTTCCAACGTTTCACTGATCAACTTCATTGTAGTTTGTAAATAGAAACACGTTTAGAATTTGATGCTGTAACAGACTCAAAAAAGTCAGGATGGGGGCGTGTTCCCCCCTGTGTTCCATCAGTGTTCCTATTCATCTCTACTTTTTAATGTGTGAGGAACCGAGGACACTAATGGTTGCAGGTTTGTGAGTGGAATTTTTATCCGTTCTGGCTCGATACGAAACTTCAGCTCAACAGTTTTTATCTTTATGCACACTGATGGTCTGTAACGCGTTACTCTAATCTGACCACATTTTTCAGTAACGAGTAATCTAACGCGTTACTATTTCCAATCCAGTAATCAGATTAAAGTTACTTATCCAAGTTACTGTGTGTTACTATTGTTGTCATTTTCCTTAGTGAAAAGATATTTTTGCTTTCTTCTTGGCAGGGGCGGAGACAGGGGGTGGCCAGTGTTTGCCATGGCCACCATACAGTATTGTTCGGCCACCCCTCCGGCCCCCCCACCACCGCTTTGCCGGCAATGTTTTTGCGGAAGCATTTCTGCAGGCAGGAGCAGCGCACCTCAGATGAGTAGTTCTTCACCAAAACAGTGCAGTAACACACTCAACATCAATGTCAACCACCAACACCATTACAGAAGTAGTACTACTGTATTTAGTAGTATTCGTGGCGCGCTACGAGTAAAAGCGGCAGCTGGCTCTGCGCATTCCAGTGTTGCCAGATTGGGCGATTATCCGCCAAATTGGGCGGATTTTGTTGGAAAACAATTTAATAGCAGGTAAATAACACTTCTATTTAAAAGAAAATCTTCCGTTTTAAGAAGCTCCAGCATTGTAGAAGGCTATTAAAAGTAAAGTCAATTTTCAATGCTGATTTAGCGTAATAGTGTTGGTCAGTCTGTATCATATTCTTGAAAGAAAATTAAAATTTCATTGCAGTCACACTAGCATGTTCTGGGATTCAATTGAGTCTCATCAGTACACACAAGTTGGCAGCCAAATAATAAAGTATTGCAAAGGAATATCTTTGAAATATTCCGCATTATATAACTAATAAAGTAACTTGTAATCTAACTTAGTTACTTTTAAAATCAAGTAATACATAAAGTAACTAAGTTACTTTTTAAAGGAGTAATCAGTAATCAGATTACTTTTTCAAGGTAACTATGCCATCACTGTTTATGCATCTTTCAGTTCTTTGTAATAAAAACATACAGTGGTGTGAAAAAGTAATTGCCCCCCTTAGCTACTAAATCTAGGGTTACATTTTGCCAGCAGGTTCTAGATAAACATATACAAGCTAAGTGTCTGGTTTCTAGATAACACTAGAGAGATTAATGAATTCTAGCATCAGTGTTATTCAGTCCTGTCCAGTATGATGTAGGTGTTTGATTTGATCAGGTCCTTAATGAGAGGAACTGTTCTTACACAGTGTTATGTGGATATAGAATGTAATGCTGGTGTGATGTCGAAGGTATCAGTCAGAGTTTCTGGGTCGTCTGGGCATCCTTACATGTTTAATTCATGTTTTATAAGAAGCCAGTTCAGAAGGGTAGTTGTGAAGGAGGGGGGGTGTTGCTGGTACAACTGAGATCTGAATGTATAAAATGAATTTATAAGGTTGGATCCCCCGCCGTTTCTCTTCTTGTTATAAATAAACCAGCTGCCTTTAATTGACTCGTTCCATCCGCCACCTTTCAGACAGGAACCGGAGCGAGCTCTTCACTCAGCGTTAGCTAAAGGTTTGCTGAACGTTAGAAAAGTGTTTAAAGTGGATGGAAGTGAAACTTTCCTGCAGGCTCTGTTGAACTGAGCTGAGGTTTATTTGTGAGATGTGACTGAAGAAGATTTTATTGAATAAGTGAGAATATAAAGTTTTGTGCATCATTATTCTCACTCATTTATACAAATAATCATGTCTTAAACAAACTTTTGGAATTATTTGGAATGTGTTGCAGGTCTGAAATGCAGGAATGGATGTTTAATAATAAATGAAATGAAGTTGAGCAGATAAAAGATGAAATATCTCAGGTACATCCTGTCTGAGTAAATGTAAATGTAAGAAACTCTGTTTTTTTATTTTATTTGCATTTTCCATACTGTCCCAACTTTTTCTGACTTGGGGTTGTAGATAAAGTGATTAATGGGAAATTAAGTTGTGATTATTTGTGTGGTGAAGGTGTGAATATAAAATAGATTTCTGAATCTGACTTTGTACTTTTAAACACCTTTTAAAAACATCTAAATAATAAAGTGTAGTCTGAGATTCCCTCTTACAGGCTCGGAGAACATGCCAATTAATCAGAATCAGAATCAGAATCAGCTTTATTCGTCAAGTATGTTTACACACACAAGGAATTTGTTTCCGGCTGTTGTTAGCTCTCTACAATTTACAAACAACACAATATACAGACAAGACTATGTAGACAATGTACAAATTTACATGTTCAGCAGAATTTGCATATGTACAGAAAATATAAAAATACAGTGTAAAATTATTTAATCGATAATTTCCTTCGGGATAAATAAAGTATCTATCTATCTATCTATCTATCTATCTATCTATCTATCTATCTATCTATCTATCTATCTATCTATCTATCTATCTATATAATGTTGGAGTTTGCTTTTAAGCTTTCTTCTGTGTTTGTGATTAATTCATGATTACAAAATCCTGGATAAGTTTAGCTTTAGTTTTTTGGTGGATTAAAATTTCAGGAGCTTAAATTGAACCTGATTTATTTACTATAAACACCTCTGATGTGTTTTTTATGTTTATTGTTTTATTAAGATTATCTGATATTTAAGATGTATATTAGTGTGTGTGTGTGTGTGTGTGTGTGTGTAGTGTAGTGCATAGTAAGTCTGTATCTTCCGTTTGTGTAAGTGTGTTGAAGGGCGTCGCCTCAGTGGGTCGTTAGCAGAAACATTAGCTATCGATCAGAGGAAATGGATGAGGGCGGCGTTAGCGCTAATTAAAAGCTCATGTCAGGAGACGATGTAATATGATTCATCAGTTCATCAGGGCAGAGAGTAATGTAGAGTGAAGGTGAACTCACACACACACACACACACACACACACACACACATACACAAAGTTTACACACACGCCTGAAGAGGGCTACAGAGCTTTTTCCTTGTAAGGGTTTAGGACTCCACTTAACCACAGTGAATGTTAGATTTATTACAATAAATCTAGAATTCCGTTGCTGAAAGCCACCAGATCCTTTAGGCCAGGGGTGTCAAACTCACGGCCCGCGGGCCACATCCGGCCCGCCACGTCATTTTCTGTGGCCCGCGAGAGCTTAAACGACTGTACGATAGTTGTGATGGTTCGAGTCGTTACAGAGACGCACTTATAATTTTATGGGATTCCTGCGCCTTTAAATTCAACTGTTGACATCGTAGTCATGGCAACTAACTTTGACCTCGCTGAGTAGCCATGTGACTTTTACTGCAAAAGAACGCGAAGTAGCGTAGTCAGTAACGTAAACAATAATAAATAAATACAGATAATTATCTTGCAGTATAATACAGAAGCATCGTCTGTAAGTAGTGGCGTTTATATTCTCAGTTGTTTGTAAATGTTTAGTGAGTATATCACAGCGCTTTAGTTACAAACTCGTTAGCGCTATTTTACGTTTGGTTAAATCTCATATTGTACCAGATGTAACACTTGACTACAGCTGTGTGCTTTTACTGTATTAAGTTCTTTATTGTTTTTATTGTTTGTATTTTTACTTCATTTTGATGCACTCAGCTGGGGAGCAAATAAACCGACTGTATTCTGAAGGGAGCTGTCTGTCTGTCTGTCTGTCTGTCTAGCTGAGAAAGGGGGATAAACTATTAGTGAGGTCAGAATAATTGTCTTAAAAATACACTGTAAAATCCTAAACAAACTGCATCTTTCAAAATGCAGGCTGATTTTGTGACCTGCAAAGTGACACATCCCACCAGTAGATGATGTTACACAATATTTACACATGATCCTAAAATGTACAAGAAGATAAGTAAGAAAATTAAGCATAAGGAGGAAATGTAATGAAAGTGAAAACAAGTTTGTGCTTCAGGAAGAGAAACCGGTGCGTCTCTTGTGTTATGAGGCCGTGTCTGTGGTAAAGTAGGACAATATAAATGCAGAATTCAGCCTCCAAGAAAAACAGCAGACTGCAATCACAGCAGGATACGTTACAATCGGCCCTTTGAGGGCCACAATAATGCTGATGTGGCCCTCGGTGAAAATGAGTTTGACACCCCTGCTTTAGAAGAACTTCTGAGATGTTCTTCTTCCAGGTATAGTTTTAAACTAAACTGAACCTGATCGTCCTGAAGGTCTCATCAGTTTAGAAGATCTTTTCTTAGCTAAAATCATGTTTACTCAGTCAGGTTGGGATTTATGGGTTCTCCTGAAGTTGTAAACATTTCTGAATAATCACTTCATATTTTCGAGTGCGTATTTCAGTGTTATAGCAGTGGGACCATGTTCTGATATTTCTATAAATATAACCCAGAGAAGAGTGATTAGTAAATCTACCTTGGTGGAAAAAAATGCACTTAAGTGTATTTAAAATAAACTGAGATTTGTTTAAATATAGTTTAACTAAACTAGAAAGTAAACTTTTATCATACTTTTAATAAATAAAAATAAACTTTTAATAAAATACTAAAAGTATACTTTTAGTTAAAATTACCTTTCATTTTAATTTAATAAACTTCTGAAATACTTGTTTGGTGTATATTAGCAAAGTACATTAAACATTTAAAATAGTTTTATTTAAAAGTACATTTTTTAAAGTGATTTACGTTATATGATTTAAACGTCACGTCTTAAAAAGGCAGAGAAAACAAGAAATTTAGGATAATCAGAAATACAGCTTACAAGATGAGTATAGCTGGCATATGTCTGATTGTTGTAGCTTTAACAATGTCTACCTTTTAAAAGTTATATATCATTATTAATTTTATTATGATATAAACTGGTAAACATGTTGGCGCTATATTTAACTTAACATGCATGTGTTAGATTAACGTTTACAGGAGAACAGGCTTTACTTCTCATAGGTAAAGCTAAAAGGTTGTATGCAGATTGTATTAGCTGGCTGATGATACAAAGTGAAATTAGCTTTTTAATATTTTAAGTCTACTTTAATAAAAATAAAATAAATAATTATCCTACCTAAGGTTGTTGATTGTCCATTTCTCTTCACAATGGTTCACTCTCCCCGACCAATTACGTACTAGCTAGTGTTCTGATATTCTATAAAGAGAGATATTTACCTTATTGTGTTATCAGACCATTTCACACTTGTCAGACCATATCGGATGATTCCAGAAAAGTCAGCGGCGTTTCTGAATGTTGTTGTTATTTGCAGTCTGACCTTGTATTTGTGGATGCAGTGATGAGCCGTGTGAACTGACGAGGGTTTTCTGAAAGATTCCAGAGTCTGTGTGGTTCTGTTTGTTACAGAAATGTAACAGCATTGTTGGCATGGCAGTCTCGACTTACAGTCTTTAACCTCGGGTGGGTAAACGGGTTTCAATCAGAACCACCTCTGGGTAAAACAGAAGATAGTCACTGAAGTTGATTTTCTAACTGTCTTCATCGCACCATGTTAGTAAAGTAAATAACAATTAAGAAAGTAATTTCTGCACCGTTGCAGTAGCCACAAATAACAACACTGTTTTTAGATTACATGGATTTGATGTATAGAACTTTAAAAGATCTTTAAATGCAATTTGTTTTAACAAAAGCATTGAGTAGAGTACCCATAATCTGTTATTTTTTGTGAGCTGTTTCACCTGTTAAAAACCCAAATACAAAAATTAAACTATTTAAAATAAATCCTAACCCTAACCCTTTTTTTAAATAATTTTGGAAACAAAGCCAATTATTGTAAGAGTCCAGTACAACACATTGGTAGAACAATAACACCAACACTAACCCTAACCTCTACCTTATCCCTTGTTAATCTTCTTGATCAGTGAAAACATTGGAGATATTTTCTTTCTATTTTTATTAGTTAAAAAATATTCAAGAGAATTATCAAATCACAAATTGTTCCTTTTACTGAATTTTGCAAAATGTCTAAACTTTTCTAAAAAATGTGTCTGAAATCCAGTATCTGTTATCTACACAAAATTTTAAATAATTTAGTTGGAAGGTCATAAGTTCAAGCTAGATCAAGCCCTCAACCCTAAACAACTTGGATTGTTCAGTAAATGCTCACAGTAGTATGTTGCCAAATGCTGTAAATGTTTAGAAGCTGCAGCACATAAACGGAACTTCTGCATTTCACCAAATGAATTTCTTTACTGCATAAAGTGGTCGTTTGAGTTTCATTTCTGATCTCAGCATAGAGACCACTGTTCCATGTACTTTGTAACAAACTAGCCCCTGTTATGTAAATGTAAATGTTATATGGACACAATGAGTAGCTGGATTTAACTCAGTAATGAAGAATCAGGAGGCTGAGATACAAATTTCTTTTAATAGTATTGAAATATTTTAAGCTCAACATAAAATCAGACGGTCTCATGCATTGTTATGTAAAAGTAATATTGTGTTTTTTCTTTCTAAAATAAAGAGATGTTAGGGTTAGAGCTTTTCTGCGGCAATAATTAGTTTATTAATTTGGATATAATGAAAAGTAATCAACTGTTTCTGTACAGAACACTGTGACCTGCATCGTTGATTAAATAAGCTTTTCTGTAAAATATATATGCAAATAAATAAATAAAAACACTGACGTATAACTAAATAACGTAATTCCTATTTATTTAACATTTTAACATTAGCTTAGCATGTAAGCCTGCTTACAACATGAAACTTCGTATTCCACCTGTAATAGAGCATAACCCGCCTCCTTGGCTATAATTGGTTAATACTACAAGCCGTGTGCGTTGTGATTGGCTACTTCGATTTGCTATAAGTAGAGATGCATGAGTACCGATACTAGTATTGGGTATTTGCCCGATACCGCGCTCATTAAGCGGGGGTCATGACCGGGGGCGGGGGCAATTCAAAAATGAAAGCAATTCATTTTTCACCCACAGGAGACAGACTGAATTATTCTCACTGACCACGCTCACACGCACGTTTAATGTTATTTAGTTCCGTTTGACAAAAAAAAAAAAACCTTAAAATAGAGCTAACAGTGAAGATAACCGGTTACAAAAGCAGCGACCGCTGTTATAGGACGTGTTTGTGTTCAATACTCTGTTCACAGTGTCGATACAAGTGATTCAGGAGTCGACTCATTTTCAGCGCAGCGTAAGTTTCTTTTCTCAGTCATCTCTCCGTGTTTACTGTTATAATGAATGTTGCGGTTGTAAATAAACACCAACTACTACAGAACATTTTGTGTGACTCGCTTACATTATAAAGCTCAGGCTTAATTATACTGGTTATTACCACAGAGCGGGAGCCGACTCAGAGTCGTTTACGATTTACTGAGGTGAACCACGAATGTATGTGCTGATAGAATCGGCTCCGATGGGATCGGACTGTATTATCCTTTTAAAGTAAATATTTCAATCAGCAGAATCGCATCGCATGTATGATGTGCACAACGTTAATTACGTGCGTTTATTAATGAACGTTAACTTTAGCTTGTCAGAAGCTTTCTCAATAATGTCTGTGCGGTGTTTTTTTAAGTTATATTTATAATGTGTTAAACATAAAACATATCAGACACGTGCACAGATAGACCCCTAGTGGTGCTCAAGCACCTGCCCTTTTGCCCTGGATGAGAAAAGTGCCCTTTCTGCTGGAGCCCAATTTGTTTCTACATTCATCATTATTTAAAAATAAAAATTACCCTCTCTGTCATCAATTACCCCCAAAAGTGTTTTGATATCTGACGGGCAGTTATTTGAGTTCTTGAGAGAATTCTGCCCCGATCTGATCCGCCTTGCCCCTCCCTCCTCCTCTACTAATATATGTAGAAGGCTAAATATAATGCTCTATGATATAGAACAGAATACAAAAATGATGAATAAATAGGAAAATGTTATTTAGCTGTCTATTTGATTTTATTGGCATAACAATAAGCCCACTGTTAACATTAACTACCCAAAGTGGGTTTCTGATTTGAAATTAAAGGTAGGCTTAAGTTGAGCTACATGACAGTCTGGTGAGGTAAATTGATACTAGTAATGGTATATTATTAGTGTAATGCTTCAACTCTGTCAGAAATTATTATTGCACAACATTGATTTATTTCATTCACAAATTTTGCAGCATAATGCCAAGAAAAGAAAAGAAAGATTAGGCCATCTACCAGTAAAGCAAATGAGGGAGCTGTATCAGTATCAGATGTTTGGTTATTAAAAAGCGTGCACAATATGGCCTTGCCTGTTTTTCATTTATTTATGCAATTTGATAATTTGATTTATTTGATTAGATGTGTATTGATTGTGTTAACAAAATAAATATATAAGTTAAATATACTGTGGTTTTTTAATTATTATTATTTTATTAATAATTTTGGCGATGGGTGCCTTGAGCACCTGCCCCCAAAAATGTCTGTGCACGTGCCTGAAACATATATATAATTAAAATAAAATCACTTACTAAGTACAGAATCCTGACGTGAATTACCCGCTCCTGCTACAGAGTTTCCAGCGCCTTCTGCTGGGCAGAAAAATAACCACAGCCCATTTAACCTTACCGACTAGTAGATCCAGCTTTAAGTTGGCCAATTCATCACCTCATCTCACGCACGTTCCAATCCATATCACTGTGGTACAACTGTAGGGCCAGTGATAGCTCAGTGGTTAAGGTACTGGACTAATAAACAGAAGGTTGCCGGTTCAAGCCCCGCCACCACCAAGTTGCCACTGTTGGGTCCCTGAGCAAGGCCCTTAATCCTCAATTGCTCATCGTGTTCTGCTCATTGTGTAAGTCGCTTTGGATAAAAGCGTCTGGTAAATGTAAATAGTGTGCAGTGTTCATGTCTCTGTACATTTCCATTTCTCTATATTTAAAGACATTTAAAACTGAGGATTGTGTTAAATAGTTTGTTAAATAGTTTGTTTTCTTTTGTTCTTGTGGTGCTAATTCAAATTTATTCTTTTTCATCATTTTCATTGCACTATGTAAAAAGTGTCAAAAAAGTAGAAATGCTCATGTTTATTTGTGTAAGTTTTTTTTTAATCAGCTTATATTTTATTTGTAAAAAGAGTTTTATTATTATTATTAGTAGTAGTAGTGGTTGTTGTTATTTTTGGTTTTGCTCCTTTGGTTTATTTTTGATCCTCTGCTGCCATCTTTTGGACATTTTCAGTTATAACGTCCTCCTGTACTTTTAGAATAGTCATGCCACATCACTTAGTATGATTTCAGGCCTTTCAAGGTGGAAGGAACCAGCTCATATTCCAAAAATGCTACCTTTTTTTGTACCCCCACTGCTTTGAACGCCTACTTACTTTTACTTGGCTCCAATCTTGAATGATAAGTCAGAAGAACGTCAACCGACCTGTTGACATCTTGTTCAATCGATTCAGGTACTTTTGTGTGCACTTTACTGTTCTTTTTTTAATATTCCACACACTGCCAAGTGCCTCTGTGTGTGTGTGTGTGTGTGTGTGTATCCACATACTTGGCCCATAAATCTCATTCTGATAGCAGGGGCCCACTCAGCCTGCTCAGTCTTTTTGAATGATTATTGTGTTTATCATAGGTTTCTCGTGTGTGTCACTGTGGGTCGTCTTTGCCAGGACTGTAGACTGCTGTAGCTCAGATCATCTCCTGCTTAAAAAAATAAATAAATAAAGGTAGGTAGGTAGACAGACACATTGATTAATGGATACTTTATTGATCCCCAAGGAAATTAAAGCCCCTGTAGCACAATACAACAATTGACAGTACAAACAACCCTAAATAATTAATCGCACAAGACAAAAACACCGCCGACAGAAAGACACAGCTGTCCTGGTCGTTTACAAAACAAAATGGAAAATGGCCGCAAAACACAGCATTCACACACCAGCAAAAGGGCAAGCACAGACATGTTTGAATTTCAACCAATGGGAGTCCAAACATTTGCATACGGCCAATAGGAGAGCAAACATTTGCATACTGCTACCTCCAGCCAATAGGAGAGCAAAGATTAGCATACAGCTCATTTGAATGCCACTAATTTGAATGCCACTACTGATTTCAACCCTAACCTAAACTTAAACCTAACCCTAGGGGCCAATGACACATTGGTAACGGACACCGGATTCGGAATCTACGCGAAAAATGGAGCAAAAAACATAATTGCATGGGGCGTGGCAAACGCTCGAAGGCGGAGATATGGGCGTTTGAAGTCGGCAAAAAACGCATGTAAAATCCCATAGGGAATTTTCTCAGATTTTTCGCTCGGCCACCGGGGGAGCCAAAAATCCCAAACTCCCTACGCCGTGCCCTGCCGGACCCAAGTCCCGTCTGAAATTGGAACGGAGTCCCCACCCCCTCCAGTTCTCCGGTTACTCTGGGTGCGTTTACGCACTCCTGCCACCCCGGTGGCGCTGCTCCGTGCCGGTCAGTGGGTGACCCCCAGGCCGGACTGGTAATGTTTCCGATAACCACCGGACGGCTATGGCCACCAGGGGTCTCCATGCCGGCAGGTTTACGGAGGCGTAATGGGCTACGCCCCCACGGTTCCCAAAGTGTCCCCGGGCCGATTTTGGCCGACCGACTCGGAATGGCCCGAAACTCGCTCAGCCCACTAGGGGGGCCCCGTTAGGGTCATCGGTCACGACGAAAAGGCCCTAAAAATGTATCTCGGGAACCGGGCCACCGCACGCCTCGTAGACCACATCGCGGAGACCGCCGCGCCGGGCCGGAAATATACCAGCAACTTCTCACACCGGCCGCCGTTGGCGGTGAAGAACAGGTAAGAGCAATCCGAGCCCGTGAATATGTGGCGAACCGCCACGAGCTGCTCGAGCCAGTCCAGCTCCTCCTTGGTCAGGCTCAGCTGAGCATGACCGTATGTCGATGCGGACTTGTGTTCTTTCACCTGTGGAAAGACAACAGATCGTTACAGAGAGAGAGAGAGAGAGAGAGACCGAGCGAGCGTGACTCACGACGGAAACTGGACGGTCGTGACAGCGAGACACACTCACGTCGATGGTGACGCGGTCTCCATCCACCTCGGCGTCCAACACCTCGTCCACGGTGAGGTTTTTCATAACGCCCGCCCTGTGGCCGGACATGGAGATGAAATAACCGGCGAGAAGGCCGAAAACCTGGTGGAGGTTCTCCACCGAACCGGACGACCGTAGGCTTTCTGCGGGAAGACGGAACGAGAGACATGAGGAGAGAGACAGAGAGAGAGAGAGAGAGAGGGAGGGAGGGGCTCGGACGTGTCGGTTCCCTTATCTGTCGGAAGGAGACGGACGGGGCGACACTCACCGATCTTCGCTGGGATGATCTTTTTGACCTCCCTCTTGAAGGCCCGTTGGTCCTCCTTAGAGACGATGTTCTCTGTGGGGAGAAGAGAGAGAGACAGAGGGACCGTCACGGGTGAGGCCGCGGCGAAGCGGGACGTGAGCCGTAGGGTGTGGATACTCACTGGAGGCCTCCTTGCGCACCATCTGCCGGTGGCACGTCACGTCGCGTTGGATGTCGCGCAGGCGTCGTCCGATCTCGGCGCGGAGCCAGATGAAGTCCACCCCGTTTAATCTAGTAGTCTTACGTGGTACGTATGCCAGAAAGTCCACAAACTTTTTCAGACTCATTAGATTACTGCGGACGGTGGTGGACTTCATCTTGTCCTGGAACAATACCCTGATCCAGCTGAAAGACAGACAGACAGACAGACAGACAGACAGACAGGTGAGCACGGTCGTGGGTCGATACTCACTTTCTGATGGCGGCGTGGTTTCTCAAGAAGAGAAAGTTTCCCCTGAAAAGTCTGCACGCGCCCGTGTTGACCAGGAACCTCCTGACGTGTGTCACACAGCCCTTCGCATTCTCGGTTTTCTTTTTTGTCGGGTTGGTGCCGACGACAGAGTCGAGAAACTCATTCAGCAATCTCTCTGTGAAGGGACATAGAGAATGAGAACGACGCCCGGCGCCTCGCGGAAGAGCGCGGCGGAGATGGGGCCGAGGACGCACTCACCGTACACGGGGGAGTCCACCTTGGAGAAGTTATCCTTGCGGGAGAACTTCTTACGGACACTGATCTTGGGGCTGCGTGACACAATGCGCTGCAGGCGTGCCAATTCCAGGAGTTTGTCCTGGCAGTCTGACCGTGGACATGTGCCCTGAGGCACCACATTCAACCTCGCCTCCAGCTCCCTCACCCGGACCATGGCGGGGCAGGAGGGGTTGTCGCACACGACCGATGGCGCTGCGGGGCCGGCCTCGCCCTGCGCCGCGCAGGAGGGGCCCGGCGCGTCGGGGGCCGCCGGCGCGGAAGACGGGGCGGGCGGAGGGTTGATCCTCCCGGTGTGCCCGATGTCAAGTGTCGTCATCATTGGCACCGTCGGGCGGGTGGCCCTCAGTTGTGCCAGCTTAGCCAAGATGAAGTTTTTCTTTGTCTTGAGGATATAGTGGTCCCTCTCGCTGGCCTGAAAGAAAAAAACAGACAGAACACGAGCACGTGTCGTGCTCTCGTGACACAGACTCGGAAAGACGAGGTACGGAGACGAGCGAGATCACCCACCTTGAGTGCGCCGTGCACCGTGGAGTGGTGCCGGTCCAACCGCTTGACCATCTTGCTCTGGCACCCCGGAACGGAGCAAGCGAACTTACCATTGATGCTAAAGACGAAGAGAGAGAACGTGTGACTGTGACCCTAGTTCGTACCCATGCGTCCAACTAAGAGGTGTCTGAGGATTTTTTTAGGCTCGTACTCACCGCCCGCTCGAGAACTTCAGGAGGAGAGACTTCTCCTCCTTGTTTGTCACCAGAT